>NC_057731.1:37198830-37229677 GCF_004010195.1 Chiloscyllium plagiosum
CTCAGTACTCCGGAACTCAATTCCTCTACCAATAAAAGCCAGTACGCCATATGCCTTCCTCACCGCACTATTTACCTGGGTGGCAACTTTCAGAGATCTGTGTACATGGACACCAAGATCCCTCTGCTCATCCACACTACCAAGTATCCGACCATTAGCCCAGTACCCCATCTTTTTGTTATTCTTCCCAAAGTGAATCACCTCACACTTAGCTACATTGAATTCCATTTGCCACCTTTCTGCCCAGCTCTGCAGCTTCTCTATATCCTGCTGTAACCTGCCACATCCTTCCTCACTGTCAACAACTCCTCCGACTTTCGTATCATCCGCAAACTTGCTCACCCAACCTTCTAACCCCTCTTCCAGGTCATTTATAAAAATGACAAACAGCAATGGTCCCAAAACAGATCCTTGCGGAACACCGCTAGTGACGGCACTCCATGAAGAAACTTTGCCATCACTACTACCCTCTGTCTTCTTAAACCCCCCCCCAGGATCTATTCCTTTCTTATCTCTAACCATCACTATTTCAATGTACTTCTGTCTGGTGTCCCAAATTCTACTCTCCCTTAACCTACGTCCTCCAAAGCTCTGCCTGTGTTTGAGCTCCCAGCACGTCCTGTTCCCCTTTTTCAGTCCTGTGATTGCAGGCCTATATTGACTTCTGGTGAAGCAATTATTGTGTTTTTTTTAAAATTGCTTTTCTTGTTTTTCATATCCATCCATGACCTTGACCTTTCTTATCTCTCTAATATCCTACAGCCCTTGATATACCAAGATATCAGCGCTCCTCAAAATCTGGCCTTTTGTGCATCCCCAATTACAATTCCTCCACCATTAATGACCTTCTCTTAGCTTGGCCCAAGCTTTAGAATTCTGCTCCACTTTGCTTTTAAGAGGTTTTTGAAAATGAAAGCAACCAGTTGCAAAGTTGATCATCATAGTTTTGTGAGGCACGACCTGCCCTTCACAAAACCATGCTGACTATCCCTGATCACATTATTCCTATCCAGATGTGCATAAATCCTATACCAGTTGCAAAGTTGATCATCTTAGGGGTGACACGGTGGCTCAATGGTTAGCACTGCTGCCTCACAGCATCAGCGTCCCAGGTTCAATTCCAGCCTTGGGCGACTGTCTGTGTGGAGTTTGCATGTTCTCCCCGTGTCTGCATGGGTTTCTTCTAGGTGCTCCGGTTTCCTCCCACAGTCCGAAGATGTGCAGGTGAGGTGAATTGGCCATGCTAAATTGCCCATAGTGTTAGCTGCACTAGTCAGAGGAAAATGATTCTGAGTGGGTTACTCTTTGGAGAGTCGGTGTGGACTTGTTGGGCTGAAGGGCCTGTTTCCACACTGTAGAGAATCTAATCTAATCTTAGCTAATACCCTTCCTTTAGTTTGCTGTCATACTTAGTTTTATAATGCTCCTGTGAGGTGGTTTGGAATGCTTTGCTGTGTTAACGTCGCTCGATAAATAAAAATTGTCTTTGTACGTGTTTATCTCTCATAATAGAAGTTAAAATTATAATTTATTCATAATGCTGAAACATAATTAATAATTGAAAGTTTAAATTGCTTTACTCATATTGTGTAAATATGAGAAAGATTACTTTTTTGGATTACCATGTTTTCGTGAGTGTCTCTGACATTATTGTGCTGTTATTTTCCGATGTTGATGTACTTTTTCATTTACCCACAGTGGTCTGATAGTTCCAGAGGTGCATGGGAATGAGACTGTACCTGAAGTGGTTACCACATCTGGCTATGCATTACTGCACTTTTTTAGTGATGCTGCTTATAACTTAACTGGATTTAATATTTTTTACTCGTAAGTACTATTAAATACATTTATACTTGAGAACATTGTGATATAATTATGACTTCAGATAATCATGACTTTAAAAAGCTGACATTTGTCACAGTTGTATCTGTATTATGCTGTTTGTGGGATATTGGAAATTAAAGCATTTAACTGTTTAGCATGAGGATGGTAATTGGAAGTATGCAATATATATGTGCTTTTTCTTAACATCTCTGTTTTAATTTTGTATTAAAAGTGGTGTTGATGACTGGAAAGAGCTGTGTAAAATGCTGTCCACAGCCAGAATCTTCCCAAGTGTGGCAATCATCATGAATACCATTGTGGTTTTTTTTAAAACCTTTTCTGCACCTGAATTTCTGTATTTTTGATTGGAATTTGCAATGCTAGCTTCTTCACAACTGTGGAATGTATTTGAAATCTAATTGCTTTGTTGGGAAACAAGCCATACTTTTTATACTACTGTTGTATTCTGGTAGGCATTCATTGATGTGATGAAAAGCTTTGAAATATTTAAACAGCATTTCATTGTGGCAGTGAATGAATATGCAAGAGAACAGATGGGATGCGAATGTGGGTGTGTTTGGGGTTCAGTGCTGTAAATTTACCTAGTGTTAGACTACGACCTTTCTGCCTAACAGCATTTCTTGAATAATAATCCAGTTATGAGGAGAGGTTGTACAAATTAGGCCTGCTTTCTCTAGAATTTGAAAGGTTAAGGCATGTTTCAATTGAATTCTTCAAGAAATTAACAGAAAAAGACAGGGCAGATAAAGATAAACTATTTTTCAACTGGTTCGGAATTCTTGAACTGGGGACATAGTCTGACAATTAGGACCAGATTGTTCCGGAGAGATGTCGTGAAACATGTACATGCGAAAAGGGTGATAGATGTTTGGAACTGTCCCCAAATGGCAGTGGATGCTTGAACAGTTGATAATTTCACAACTGAGAAAGATAAACTTTTGTTATGGAAAGACAGGTGTACAGAGTTAGGCCATAGATCTGCCATGATCTCATTGAATGGTGGTACAGGCTCAAAGGGCAGAAAGGCCTGCATTTGTTCCAATATTCCTAATTCTCATGTAGTCAGTGGTTTGTGACATCCATTGCATCTTGATGTGCATCTCTGGTCAGATATCTTTTCTTGAAATCTTTCAGAGAAACAGATTAATAAGAAAGGGATCAATGCCTTATTGGGATTGTATTATAAGCCTCCTAATAATCAGCGGGAAATTGAGAAACAAATTTTGTAAGGAGATTTCAGTTATCTGTAAGAATAATAGTGTGGTTATGGTCGGGGATTTTAACTTTCCAAACATAGACTGGGACTGCCATAGTGTTAAGGGTTTAGATGGAGAGGAATTCGTTAAGAGTGTACAAGACAATTTTCTGAGTCAGTATGTGGATGTACCTACTAGGGAAGGTTCAAAACTTGACATACTGTTGGGAAATAAGGCAGGTCTGGTGACTGAGGTGTCAGTGGGGGAGCACTTTGGGGCCAGCGACCATAATTCTATTCATTTTAAAATAGTGATGGAAAAGGATAGACCAGATCTAAAAGTTGAAGTTCTAAATTGGAGGAAGGCTAATTATGACTGTATTAGGCAAGAATTTTCAAAAGCTGATAAGTGCAGATGTTCGCAGGTAAAGGGCTGGTTGGAAAATGGGAAACCTTCAGAAATGAGATAACGAGAGTCCAGAGATAGTATATTCCTGTTTGGGTGAAAGAATAGGTTGGTAGGTGTAGGGAATGCTGGATGACGAGAGAAATTGTGGGTTTGGTTAAGAAAAAGAAGGAAGCATATGTCAAGTATCGACAGGAAAGATTAAGTGAATCCTTACAGTATAGAGACAGTAGGAGTATACTTAAGAGGGAAATCAGAAGGGCGAAAAGGGGACATGAGATAGCTTTGGCAAATAGAATTAAGGAGAATCCAAAGAGTTTTTACAAATACATTAAGGACAAAAAGGTAACCAGGGAGTGAATAGGGCCCCTCAAAGATCAGCAAAGCAGCCTTTGTGAGGAGTGGCAAGAGATACCAAACGAGTATTTTGAATCCGTATTTACTGTGGAGAAGACATGGAAGTTATAGAATGTGGGGAAATAGATGGTGACATCTTGAAAAATGTCCGTAATTACATAGGAGGAAGTGCTGGATATTGTGAAATGCATAAAGGTGGATAAATCCCCATGTGCCTAATCAGGGGTACCCTAGAACTCTGTGGGAAGCTAGGGAAGTGATTGGGGCCCTTGCTGAGATATTTGTATCATCGACAGTCATAGGTGAGATGCCAAAAAACTGGAGGTTGGCTAATATGGCATCATTATTTAAGAAAGGTGGTAAGGAAAAGCCAGGGAGCGAGAGACCGGTGAGCCTGGCATCGGTGGTGGGCAAGGTGATTGGAGGGAATCCTGAGGGACAGGAGGTACATGTATTTGGAAAGGCAAGGACTGATTAGGGATAGTCAACATGGCTTCGTGCGGACATCATGTCTCATGAGCTTGATTGGATTTTTTGAAGAAGTAACAAAGAGGATTGATGACAGCAGAGCGATGGATGTGACCCAAATGGACTTCAGTTTGGCATTTGACAAGGTTCCCCATGGGAGACAGGTTTGCAAGGTTAAATCTCATGGAATGCAGGAAGAACGAGCCATTTGGATGTAGAAGTGGCTCGAAGGTAGAAAAAAGAGAGTGGTGACTGGAGGCCTGTGACCAGTGGAGTGCCACAAAGATTGGTGCTGGGTCCTCTACTTTTTGCCATTTATATAAATGATTTGGGTATAAACGTAGGAGGTATAGTTAGTAAGTTTGCAGATGACACCAAAATTGGAGGTGCGGTGGACAGCAAAGAAGGTTACCTCCGATTACAATGGGGTCTTGATCAGATGGGCCAATGGGCTGAGGAGAGGCAGATTGAGTTTAATTTTGGTAAATGCGAGGTGCTGCATTTTGGGAAAGCAAATCTTAGCAGGACTTGTACACTTAATGGTAAGGTCCTAGGGAGTGTTGCTGAACAAAGAGTCCTTGGAGTGCAGGTTCATAGCTCCTTGAAAGTGGAGTCATATGTAGATAGTATTGTGAAGAAGGTTTTTGGTATGCTTTCCTTTATTGGTCAGAGCATTGAGTATATGAATTGGGAGGTCATGTTGAGGCTGTACAGAACATCGATCAGGTCACTTTTTTGGAATATTGCATGCAATTCTGGTCTCCCTCCTATCGGGAGGATGTTGTGAAACTTGAAAGGGTTCAGAAAAGATTTACAAGGATGTGGCCAGGGTTCGAGGATTTGAACTACAAGGAGAGGCTGAATAGGCTGCGGATGTTTTCCCTGTAACATTGAAGGCTGTGAGGTCACCTCATAGAAGTTTATAAAATCATGAGGGGCATGGATAGGATAAATAGACAAGGTCTTTTCCCTGGGTTGGGGGAGTCCAGGACTAGCGGGAATAGGTTTAGAGTGAGAGGAGAAAGATTTAAGAGACCTAAGCGAAACTTTTTCACACAGAGGGTGGTACGTGTATTGAATGAGCTGCCAGAGGAAGTGGTGGAGGCTGATACAATTGCAACATTTAAGAGGCATCTGGATGGCTACATGAAGAGGAAAGGTTTAGCGGGATATGGACCAGGTGCTGGCAGGTGGGACTAGATTAAGTTGGGATATCTGGTCAGCATGGACGAGTTGGACCGAAGGATCTGTTTCCATGCTATGCATCTCTATGACACTATGACTGTACAACCAGAACATCCGGGCCACTGTATGTTGACTGGTCGAGTGGTATGTTAGGTTCTTTTCCCAAGGTTTCACACGAGATGCAATTTGCACACATCAACGTCTGCAAACAGTTAACGTTTATTAAAGCCTGTACAAGCTAGGTGACCCCCTTTGACACTCTTCACAGGCGTGCAAAGTTGGGTCAAAAGAGGCTCCAAACAAAGAAAACACATCCCTTTTATACAGGTCAGTTGGTAATGCTCAGCAGTACTGTGGCCACTCAACCCATAACCACATATTACCCCAGGTACAATGGTAGGGTGAGATCATCCTCGAAGATAATGTAAGTACTCTAATCCTGGGGAATTGTTATGCAAACAATTTCCTGACTCCGTGATTCCCCAAGACAATGTAGGTGTGATATACTTCAGTATTAGGGGATGATCATGCAAACAAATTTAATTGGCTGGAGATGGCTATGAAAGCATTTCTGAATGGAAGGGACTGACTGAGGTTTTAATTTGATAATAGAGGTAAAATGGTAATAAATGGCTATTTAAATGAAGTATGATTCATCCACATTCCTGTGTGAATGTCACCCTCACCCACTTCCAGAATTTTCAGCTTCTGGAGAGAGACAGTACAGTTTAACCCTTTAACATTACATTAATGTCCAGTGAGAGAGTACAATTTAATCTTTTAACATTATAGGGGAATAAATTATTTTAATTAATCTCTTCAGTCTCATAAATTTTGTTTGCAGAAAACTAATACCCGGATGTGAATCCTCCAGATGTTCGTTGAAACCATTGCCCATACATAGATGGAAATATGTTCAGTCACCCAAATTTATTTTTCCAATGCAAGCTATTTTTGACTTTTTTTTTCAACAGTGAATAAGTCTGTAACTCTAGTAATTTCTCTAAAATGAAAGCAGTGTCTGCATTGTAAATTGTGTTTTACAATTTATGACAGCATAATATGGAGTAGTGGGGAAAGGGAGTGCAGTGTTTTGGTCCCAGTAGTTAAATGGGAATCTCATTAATAGTTGGATTAGTTGTAATTATCAAGGGCAATGTAATGAAGAAAATGTTTTTTTCCTCCCCACTGCAAACTGAGGGGAATCAGGATTGTTGTATTCAATCAATGCAGTTTGTGCACAAATGCACTGAAGTGACCAACAAATAAACTATGTCAGCACCATATATTGGTAATTTTATGTCAACAGGATATTTTAATTGTTTTCCGGAAGGCAATTCAACCTGTGCTGACAGGAGTATACTGAAACAGTTAGTCACTGTATTAAAAAAAACATTTTAAATATATGAAGATTTCAGTGCTGTGCTTTTGTAGTGTAGTGGCTATCATTTTCACCATGCATAAAAAGTTGATTACTATAATTGGGGATGAAACACAAATACATCTTGTGGCACATTGGTAATGCCTCTACCTATGGACTAGAAGACAAGTTCAACCTACCTACTCCAAACCTGCAAGTTAACTTGTCTGAAATGGTTGATTTTAAAACTATTGACAAAATTTCCAGTCCAGTGGTCAATCCCTCAGTGCCTGACTGGTTTATATTTCAATACATAACAGCAATTTTTAATTTTTGTAACTTAATTCATTAGAAACTAAATTTTAGTAAAGGAATCTGATCAAGAAAAGAAACTGATGTGAGATTTATGGAATTGATTTGAATATAATGTAATTAAGTAAAATCTTGCATTTATATAATCTATTTGACCTCACAAGGTTTCCCAAAATATTAGCTAGTTGAGTAATTGTTAGAGTAGCACTGTTGCCTCACAGTACCAGGGACCCAGGTTCGATTCCAGCCTCGGGCGACTGTCTGTGTGGAGTTTACACATTCTCCCCATGTCTGCATGGGTTTCCTCTCGGTGCTCCGGTTTATTCCCACAGTTGAAAGATGTGCAGTTCAGGTGAATTGGCAAGGTTAAATTGCCCATAGTGTTCGGTGCATTCGTCAGGGGTAAGTGTAGGGAAATGGGTCTGGGTGGTTTACTCTCCGGAGGGTTGGTGTGGACTTGATAGGCCAAATGGCCTGTTTCCACACTGTAGGGAATCTAATCTTAATTTAGTCACCCATGTAATTTTGGAAAATGCATTGGGAGTAGCGATTCGATGACCTGTTTTTCAAGTCATTCTGGTTGAGTGATTAGAACCAGAGTATTTCGAGCAGGAGTAAGCCATTTGATGTTTCTGAGCCTGGTCCACCATTCAGTTAGATTGTGGCTAATCTATTTGTGGTTTTGTCTGGTTGTGGTTTAATCTGGATGGATTAATGCTAATATCACCAATAGGGTTTATTACTTTGAAAGATGAGGTACAAGCACTATATTGATCACAGGTTGTTTGCACAGTATGAAGATGGAAATCCTTGGATTCTTAATTAACTAGATTTATTCAGTCCTGAGGCATTCTCTGAATGGAGAAATGTTAATGCTAATCCAAGTGGAATTACTGTGTAAAGTTTTTATAAACACCATTTACCAGAGTGTTGTAATTGTGGCTAAATACATTATGAATTTGTGTGTGGACTGCAAACCATAGCTGCAACTCTACATAGCTGGATTTAATTCAGCCATGCATAGAAATAATGTGGAACATCCAGTCCAATTGGCTGGATTGTTGCATCCTTAAATTGGACTTATTTTGTCGATTACAATGTTACTCTGTTAAGAGTCAGTTAGACATTTGATAGCGCAAAACTTCTGTTGGTGAAAATATTTGTTGGAGATTTTAATGTGGCACTAATTGGCACGTTCTCAAGAATACTAATTTAACAGGCAACAGCATTTACAATGACAGTGTTCCCTGTCAAATAGATATTCTTGCTAATGTCCTGATGCATGCAAGGTGAAAAACCTTGAAAAAATGTCTTTTTGCAGTTTTATTTAAGATTTTGATTTAAAGTCATTACATTTTCAACCAAAATATCAGATTGGTGTTGACATGGATATCAAGTTTCAATATTACCTGTTGCTTTTAAGAATATACACATAGAACACTTCAGCCCTACAAAACTTTTGAAGTTTTTTTTTACAGCTTTAGTTTAATCAGACTTAGTTTAACCCATTGTTATTTTTTGTTTATTATATTTGCTCGCTATAGATTTTGTTTGTGTGCTTTGGTAAACATCTAGAATTTTCTCAAGTCTTAACGTATTGCTCAAGAAAATAACATCAATCAATCTCTCTGTTATGCAGGCCACAAGGAAAGGGAGCTACCAAGGGCCAATGAGAAATCAATTTTACAAGATTCTAATTGTGCATGTTGAGCTTCAGCAGGAGTGTATTTTAAAAGGTCAACTATTACTTTTTGTGCAACCATTTTGTAATCAAGTGATTTTTATCAGTTTTTATTTTGAGGAAACATATTGCAAATAAGTCAGCTGTCGAGCTAAAATATTTTCGCTAAATCTTGTGGAAAAATGTAATACTACAAGCCACATTAATTTAGTTCAGAATAATGAATTCAAAATATCGATTAACATTTGAAAGAAATGGGAAATTATTATAATGAATTGCATCAACCACAGACATCTACCTGGAATCAGTGTCACTTGTTTATTATGGAAGGTGGTTTTCATACCTCTACACAGCTGTGGAGCCCAGGGCTATAATTAAACTCCTGTGTTTTCCACAAGTGTAGTTAACCAGTTGAACTTTGGACAATATGATATTCATTTTGATTCATAAGCTGCTTTGGTCTACAACAGACAGAATAACGATAATTCATGTTTCGACCCCTTGATGCATTCTGTTACAATTCTGCTTATAAGCTGTTTCAAAAATAGTGCCAACCATGGATCTAGTCGCATTTTTAATCTGAGAGTTAGGTTGTAGATTTCTACTTCAGAGTTGACCCATCTGACATTTTTTTTCAATGCTGTATAAGTGCTACACTGTTCACCATACCATATTTCAGATGAAAAGTTTTAAAATTTCAAGTTGATGAGCTAGGAAAAATCCAGCTGCCAGTTATTTGCAAGTGTGGCAGAGAGTTTCTTTCTGGTTTTTTGCTCAACGTTTTCTCTCAACTTATATCACTAAATCAGACATTGTGGTCTATAGTGCATTGCTATTGTGGGAACTTGGTTTAAGTTGTTTCATCTAATATGTTATGAGAGTGCCGACAATTCAAAAATATTTCATTGACTAAAATGCTATGGGATGCCTTAGGTCATGAATGGTGTAATATCACTGTGTAGAGTAATTTTGCTTATTTGATTGTGGATTGTAGTGGAAATTTTTTTAAAACCAAGGATGCACTTGAAAAAGCAAGTTACTGAAACTCAATGTAAGTCCTGTTTGCATTGCTGCTTTGTTCAAGAAGTGGGGCAGAAGCTGTTTGCAGTTGGGTTGGCAAAATATCAAATGAAGCTGGCAGTGTTTGCATTTCTTGCATTATCAGAGACAGCAATCAACATACTATATTAAAAAAAGGAGCTCCTATGCATGGTAAATGTCACCGAGGATGCAGATTTTTCATGCATTGGTGAGTTTTGTGCAACTGAATTCTATGTGTTAGGCAGTAATCTAATGCCTTTGGGACTGTGAAGTCACTGCAGTAAAGATTGGAGCATGCTATTGCAGCATCTTGCACCAGTCACTGCTGGACAGCATTGACCACAGAAATCAAAACAGGAGGTGCTGGAGAAACTCAGTTGGTCTGGCATGCATATATAGAGAGAAAGTGTTAATGTTTTGAGTCCAATATGACGATTCTTCAGAACTCTTGATGGTAGAAGTAGAAGCGCCTCAGTGCTGTCGATGAATCCATAGAGCAAGCACCAAAAAATTGTGTGAAACTGAAAAGATGGCTATAGTCATGAAGGTTATACCGAAAAAGATGATGAGAATGCAGTGGAAAATAAGCTCTAATTACTGAAGGGGTCATTGTCAAACCTCAGAATACAATCCGTGATGGAAGATGAATGCACAGTGTTTTCCTACACTTATAAAACAAACAAAGTTATCTGTGCACTCCAGGATTGGCTGTGTCTACAAAATCTGTTTTCCAGTACTGGAGTTGCTGTGAATCACCTGTAAAAGAATGACTCACGAGCTTGTGTACATGTTAATTTTCTGAACTTACAACAGCATTGAGCTGAAATCATACACTTAGTAGGCTTAACTCGTGACTTTTTGAAAAAGGAAGGCTTTTGCTTTTGATAGCTTTGACATCACATAAAAAATTAGAAAAAATGCTGCATAAGATTGACTTTTTTGGAAAGTCATAGGTAATGTTTGAGGATATTATGTAAGATGTTGCTTCAGCTCCTGTAGATTTACCAATTGATTTTTTTTTCATCTTTAAGTGTAAAAAATAAAACCACAGCTGAAAGAAATTTAACCAAGTTTTATTTTTAGAAAAGTCTGATGTTCAAATGATTCACAAATTGTAAGTTTTAATTTTAAGCAGTGTATTGCAGTGTCTGTTCATTTTCTCAATTTCCGTTTGAAACTGGCCTTTTTCTTTTGCTAAATCTTTCTGGCACACTGTATTAATATAAAATTTCCTCTATTGGCCCGACTGACCACTGAACTTGCCTTCCTGGTCCTCATGTTAATATTGTGAATG
Organism: Chiloscyllium plagiosum; assembly: GCF_004010195.1. Lineage (NCBI taxonomy): Eukaryota > Metazoa > Chordata > Chondrichthyes > Orectolobiformes > Hemiscylliidae > Chiloscyllium > Chiloscyllium plagiosum. The sequence goes on from NC_057731.1 coordinate 37,209,975, forward strand.
GTTCTCTTCAGGTGTTGCTCCCTCCTTCATATCAGTTGCTATTACCTCTCAGAATAACGAACCTTTGGCTCCACTGCCCTTAAATGCTTGTCCTGTTTCCAAACTCTCACTCTTCTCCAAATGTGTTGCCTCTTCCCAAATTCAATGCTGTCTTTCTTGGAACTTCATGCTTCAATTTTTGTTATCAGATTTCCACTCCTGCCACAGTATCGAAACAACTCTTATTAAAGTAACTGATGACATGCTCATGACTGACTGAAGCAGATGTTCCCTTGTACACCTTCATGGACATTTACATCTTTTGACACAGTCTGGGATCATAAGAGTCAACTATGTTGTTACTGGTTAAGTTGATCCCAGGCTGAAACAGATTTTGCTTTGGTTTTAATCAAGTGGTCTCTCACTGAAACATGTTACAGCTTTTGTTTTACCAGTAGAACAAGTTGTTTATCAAAAGAAATAAGTTTTTGTTCATTCTATATTACCATCAACTTATAACACAGATTTTTCAAACACACAAATGAAGTATAATCTCATTATATCACTAAAATGCCTTACTGTACGTTGAAAACAGTATTTGTATGGTATCCAAAGCACATCTTGTATCTTACCCAAATACACTGTTCATACCATTCACTCATCAGAATTCCTATTTCTAACACCATGGGAATTTTAACTCATTTGGGATACCTTGTCGGCATGGACAGGTTGGACCAAAGGATCTGTTTCCATGCTGTACATCTCTATAACTCTATGACTAGAACTACTGAAGGTTTCTTCCCGGCAGAGTTTCATTATGCTTTGCTTTAGAATTAGAATTGGATTTTATTGTCAAGTCTACTGAAGTACAGGAGTGCAGTGAAAAGTATACAAAGTCACCATTCTCTGGTGCCATCTTAAAATACAAAATGCAAAACCAGAGTGTAAAAAGTCAAAAGCAAGAGAAGAAAACAACGAACAGAGCTGAAGGAAAAGGAAAACTGCCAGATCTTAAAAGTGTTATCACCCTGGGCCTAGTCTTGGCCTGGAGTCTTAGTCAGCATCCTCCTGAAATATGCTCCACTGACTGCCTTTGTTACAGCTGTTTCCACCACAGATTGCCAGGAGGATCCACTTCTGTTGCCACTGCTGCTGCACATGCTTGGTAGGCCAGGCCTGCACTTACTGATTTTCTAAAAAAAACTAAAAAGGAAAGAGCAAAAGTAATAAAGAAACAAAAAAAGCAAACGCATGCAGACAAGCCCCAGACCAGGAGCCCGAGTGCACCACTGCCACTCGGCCGCCATGTTGATAAAAATTCCGGACCGTTCACTGTAGAAGTGGGATCGCTACTTTTGAATAAGTAATGTTTTCGGGGTTTCACCTTAATATTTCTGGTCTCAGATGAATGCTAACTCTATACTCCAATGTAATCTAGTTTCACTATATCCTTCTATTCTCAGGAGCATTGGTCTATGCTACCAAACTCAAAGGACTTCACAAGACTGTCTAAAACTAAAGAAAAGAAATCCACTGTAAACTATGGATGTTTCAAGTAAGCTTAAAAATTCTGGACAAACCTTGAGAACCCCTTAATTACCTTGTTGGGTTGCAAAACCGTTGAAGGTAAATAAAAATCCATTAATTCTAAAGCTAGGCTTGTAAAATTGTTTTAAAATACATCAGTGACTACAAAGAAAATTTCAACTTAATTATTAACTTAAAACACACAGCCCATTCCACTAACTTAATTCAAAGCCTAAATTTATAATTAATCTGTCAGTCACAGCTTCACCACCCTCCCCGAGGCCTCTCCACTGTCATACTGTTGCATGAATCCACAGTCACCTAGTTCCATTCTCATGCCACTAATTGTATCTGGAGTATCAAAATACAATGGTTTCTTCTCCCTACTCGGGCAGAGTTAGCTCTGGTGGATCCCCAGGCCCATCTTTGCAAACCTCTCCCTCTTATTTCTCATCTACAAGCTGCTTTTTGGCAACCTTATCCAAGACCAGATTGTTAGTATTCACATGTATATCAACAATACACAACTCTCTCTCCACAACCACTGTTGACTTCTCTACAGTTGTTTTCAGGTTACTTAGCTGACATTTCAAACTGAATGAGTGGAAATGTCCTCCAATCAAATATTGAGAAGATTGAAACCATTGTTTTTACATGTTCCATCTGGTTATCGAGCAGCAAATTCTACTTGTCACCATGGCAACAGTCAGATTAAATCTGCCTTTAAAACTTTGGTGTTGTATATCACCTGAGGTGAGGTTCTGACTATACACATTGAGACTATTAAGATAGTCTATTCACCTCGAATGTTTCTCCCGTTTCTTGACTTGGCTATTCTATTATGTAATTGGCTAATATCCAACATACGATACCTCTAAACTTGAGATTATTCAAAATGTCTGCCCATTATTTTCTGCACGATGTCCCATTCACTTGTCTTTGTGCTGGCTGACCTGCGAGGGCCTGGCCAAGTAAGGTTTTAATTTTAAAATTCTTTCTTTTCAAATCATTTAATGGTCTTGCACCTCCATCTCTAATCTTCTTTCGCCCTAATAGCCTTCTAAGATAATTTCATTTGTCTTACTCTGCTGTTTTGAGTATTCCTAATTTTAATTGCTACAGCCTTGCCTTTGTTGTCTGCTGACCTAACATCTTCTCCCTAGTTCAGTTACAAATCTTGTTTTTTCTGTGAAACTCATCAGAATGTTTTATGTTAAAACTTCTTAAAAAAAAAAAATTATAAAAGGCAAGCAGATTCTTTTTAACAGTTTCTGCAGCAGCTGAAGACATGACCTGTGGAATTCTGATATAATTTGAGAACTCAAGGTTTGTGAGAAGATTTGCAGCTCGGGTGCTTGTTGTGATTCTGTTCGCCGAGCTGGGAATTTGTGTTGCAGACGTTTCGTCCCCTGTCTAGGTGACATCCTCAGTGCTTGGGAGCCTCCTGTGAAGAGCTTCTGTGTTGTTTCCTTCGGCATTTATAGTGGTTTGTCTCTGCCGCTTCCGGTTGTCAGTTCACATTCAACAACCAAGTATATGAACAAATCAATGGCACACCCATGGGCTCACCCATCTCTGGACTCATAGCAGAAGTTGTAATGCAAAGACGAGAACGAACAATCCTATCGCAAATTCAACCCAAACTCTGGGTCAGATATGTGGATGATACCTTTGTAATCATTAAAAACATAGAAATAGAAAACACACACCTGATCATCAAACGCCACCCTCACAGGAATCCGATTCACTAGAGAGGAAGAAAAGGACAACCGACTCCCAATCCTAGACGTGATGGTACAGAGAACACCGAACGGAGAATTCACTACAAAGGTATACAGGAAAGCCACACACACAGACCAAGTCATGAACTACGAAAGCAACCAACCCAACACACACAAAAGAAGTTGCATCAAGACACTGTTCAAAAGGGCCACAACACACTGCAGCACACCAGAACTGCAAAAAGAGGAAGAAGAACACCTCTACAATGTATTCGCCAAAAACGGATACCCCTGCAATTTCATCAACAGATGCCTAAGGGAAAGACAACGGAATGAGGACATGGCACAACCCAAAGGACTAGCCACGTTACCATACATCAAGAACATTTTCTGAACTGACAGCCAGACAACTACGACCACTCGGACTCATAACAGCACACAAACCAACAGCCACTCTCAGACAAAAACTCACCAGGACAAAGTACCCGATACCCAGCATGAGCAAAACCAACATAGTGTACAAAATCCCATGCAAGGACTGCACAAAACACTACATTGGACAAACCGGAAGACAGCTAATGATCCATATCCATGAACACCAACTAGCCACGAAACAACACGACCAGCTACCCTTAGTAGCCACACATGCAGATGACAAGTATCATGAGTTGAACTGGGACAGCACAACTATTATAGGACAAGCCAAACAGAGAACAGCAGGGAATTCCGAGAGGCATGGCACTCATCCACAGATTCCATCAGCAAACACATCGACCTGGACCCAATATATCGGCCACTGCAGCGGACAGCTGGAACTGACAACCGGAAGCGGCAGAGACAAACCACTATAAATGCCGAAGGAAACAACACAGAAGCGCTTCACAGGAGGCTCCCAAGAACTGAGGATGTCACGTAGACAGGGGACGAAACGTTTGCAACACAAATTCCCAGCTCGGCGAACAGAACCACAACAATTTGAGAACTATTAAATTTATTCCAGTGGTGTTGATGAATTAATATCATTTTGTTTTGAGAAGTTCAGTATTAAGTAAATGTTGCTCATAATCTTGGTTTTGCCTTTGGATGGTATTATACTTTTCATTTTTAAATGAAACCTTACTCAAATTGTGTCTAGAATTGTACATTATTAAGCAATGTTATGTTTCACAATATTAGCCAGATCTCAGTTACCTTTGTGGTTACTAGACATTCTGGCATTTGTATTTAAATTTCCAGTATCTTGTCATAGAGTCATAGAGATGTGCAGCACGGAAACAGATGTCTCGGTCCAACCCGTCCATGCCGACCTGATATCTCAATCCAATCTAGTCCCACCAGCCAGCACCTGTCCCATATCCCTCCAAACCCTTCCTATTCATATACTCATCCAAATGCCTCTTAAATGTTGCAATTGCACCAGCCTCCACCACTTCCTCTGGCAGCTCATTCCACACACGCACCACTCTATGTGTGAAAAAGTTGCCCCGTAGGTCTCTTTTAGATTTTTCCCCTCTCACCCTAAACCTATGCTCTCTAATTCTGGACTCCCCAACCCCAGAGAAAAGACTTTGCCTATTTACCCTATCCAGGCCGCTAATAATTTTGTAAACCTCTATAAGGTCACCCCTCAGCCTCCGACGCTCCAGGGAAAACAGCCCCAGCCTGTTCAGCCTCTCCCTATAGCTCAAATCCTCCAACCCTGACAACATCCTTGTAAATCTTTTCTGAACCCTTTCAAGTTTCACAACATCTTTCTGATAGGAAGGAGACCAGAATTGCACGCAATATTCCAAAAGTGGACTAACCAATGTCCTGTGCAGACACAACATGACCTCCCAACTCCTGTACTCAATACTCTGACCAATAAAAGAAAGCATACCAAACGTCGCCTTCACTATCCTATCTATCTGCGACTCCACTTTCAAGGAGCTACAAACCTGCACTCCAAAGACTTTTTGTTCAGCAACACTCCCTAGGACCTTACCATAAAGTGTGTATAATTCCTGCTAAGACTTGCTTTCCCAAACTGCAGCACCTCTCATTTATCTGAATTAAACTCCATCTGTCACTTAGCCAATTGGCCCATCTGGTCAAGATCCCATTGTAATCTGAGGCAACCCTCTTCGCTGTCCACTACACCTCTAATTTTGGGTGTAATCTGCAAACTTACTAACTGTATCTCTTATGCTCACATCCAAATCATTTATATACATGACAAAAAGAGGACCCAGCACCAATCCTTGTGGCACTCCACTGGTCACAGGCCTCCAATCTGAAAAACAACCCTCCAACACCACCCTCTGTCTTCTACCTTTAAGCCAGTTCTGTATCCAAATGACTAGTTCTCCCTGTATTCCATGAGATCTAACCTTGTTGAATGCCTTATTGAAGTCCATATGGATCACTGGAACAGCGCAGCAGATCAGGCAGCATCCAGGGAACAGGAGAATCGACGTTTCGGGCATAAGCCCTTCTTCAGGAAGGGCTTATGCCCGAAACGTCGATTCTCCTGTTCCCTGGATGCTGCCTGACCTGCTCGCTGTTCCAGCAACACATTTTCAGCTCTGATCTCCAGCATCTGCAGACTTCACTTTCTCCTCCATATGGATCACATCTACCTTTCTGCCCTCATCAATCCTCTTAGTTACTTCTTCAAAAAACTCAATCTTTATGAGACATGATTTCCCACGCACAAAGCCATGTTCACTATCCCTAATCAATCCTTGCCTTTCCAAATACATGTACATCCTGTCCCTCAGGATTTTCGAGTTGTATGTCTTTGTAAGTGCACTCAGTACATTTGCTTCTAAATGGCTGCATGGCCCAGCTGTCTGTATTTGTAATTAGATATGATAAATTATATGGCTCAAATTTTCTGGAACCCATTTTATGGTGATTTACACCCTAACATCAAGATGATCAGTCATTGGCAACGTGCTGAAAATTTGCACCTTTCACAAACAGTATTCCCTGCAATTTATTCTCTTCCATGTGGACCTCCTGAAGTCTGTGTGGGCAATGACTTCTGGTACCAAATCTGCATTGGCAAATTAATTGCTGAGTGCTTACTTTCGAGGTGTTAGCCATATATCAGTTAGCTGAGTAAAACTTTAGTGTGACCATTGGGAACCCGAAGAAACCTGCTGAATATCATATCAGCTGATGCAATTAACAAATAATGCATTGCGTGAGTTTCCATTAAGTTAGGATGAAAAATTTGACTTGAAACTTGTGCATTCATCCGAACACAGATTTAAGTCTGTTACTGTTCACTATTTGCAGTGCAGCTGTCTTTAAGTTTTGTGCAAGAGTTCCCATCTAAACTGTTAACCCACTGATCCTTCAGGGAAATACTTAACTATCTCAGCTAGAGAGGGAAAAAGAAGAAAAAAAAGATTAGTTGAAAACAAGCCTTTTTACTCAAAAGCAAAATACAGCAGGTGCTGGAAATCTGCAAGAAAAGCAGCCAATGCTGGAAATACCAATCGGATTTGATTGCATGACATTGCCATACTACACAGAAAGAGACCCTTTGGTCCAACTCATCCATGCCAGCAAAGTTTCCTAAACTAAATAGCCCCCTTTGGGCCAAATGCAGACATATCCTTCTAAACCAGTCCTGCTTGTGGATCTGTCTTTTGGAGGTTGTTACTGTACCTGCACCTACTACTTTCCACACACAAACCACCATCTGCCAAAAAGTTGCTCCTCTGGTCCCTTTTAAATGTTTCTCCTCTTACCTTAACATTATGCCATCTAGCCCTAACCCTCTGGGAAGAAAACCTTTTGCTAGTCACCTTATCCAAGTCCCTCATGATTTTATAAACCTCTATAACGTCCCTCCTCAACCTCCTATGTTCCAGTGAAAAAGTCCCAGCTTATCTGGCTTCTCCTTAATAAATTAAACTCTCCCATCCTTGTAACATCCTTGTACATCTTTTCTGCACTCTCTCCAATTTAATAATAACCTCCCTATGACAGGGTGACCAGAACTGTACACAGTACTCCAAAAGTGGCCTCACCAAAATTCTGTGCAACCTCAACATGGTGTCCCAACTCCGATACTCAGTGACGAGGAGTAAGGAAGGACTGCAGTTGCTGGAGATCAGAGTCGAAAGGTGTGGTGCTGGAAAATTACAGCAGGTCAGGCAGCATCCCGACGTTTCTGGCATAAGCCCTTCAGGAATGAGGGGGTGGGGAGCAAGGTGGCTGAGAAGAAATTGGAATGGGGCTAGGAGGAAGGTAGCTGAGAAGGCGATAGGTAGGTGCAGGTGGGGGGGGGATGGAGTGGCTGGGCGGGAAGAAAGATGGACAGGTGAAGAGGACGGTGCCGAGTTGGAGGCTTGGATCTGGAATGAGGTGAGGGAATGGGAGATTTGGAAACTAGTGAAGTCAGTGTTCATGCTGTGTGGTTGAGGGTCATCAGATGGCTTGGAGTTGGTGGAGCGTTTCAGGGAACATCTCTGGGACATATGCACCAAACAACCCCACTGCCCTGTGGCTGACCATGTCAACTCTCCCTCCCATTCCACGAAGGACATTGCAAGTTCTGGGTCGCCACCACCACCAAATCCAAGCCACCCAACGACTGGAGGAAGAATGCCTCATCTTTTGCCTCAGAACCCTTTAACTACACGGCATCAACATCGACTTCACTGATTTTCAAATCTGCCCCTCTCCCCACTCCAAATCCAACCTTCCAACTTGGCACCACCATCTTGACCTGTCCTAAACCCCCCCACCTCCACCCCTGCCCACCCCCCAGCATTCCTGATGAAGGGCTTCATATCAAAACATCAACTCTCCTGCTCCTCAGATGTTGCCTGACCTACTGTGTTTTTCCAGTGCCACACTTTTTGACTCTGATACTCTGTGCAATGAAAGCAAATGTGCCAAATTATTTCGTTGCCACCCTGCCTACCTATGATGCAACTTTCAAAGAACTGTATACCCGAACCCTTGGGTCTGTCTGTTCCACTACACACCCCATGCCCCTACCATTAACTGGAGAAGTCCTGCCCTGATTTGCCTTCCAAAAATGCAACACCTTGCATTTATCTAAGTTCAACTCCATCCGCCACTCTGACCCATTGGCCTATCTGATCACCTGTAACCTTAGGTAACCTTCCTCACTGTCTACTATGCCACCATTTTTGGTATCATCTAAGAACTTATTAATCATACTTTTTTTCCTCCTTCCACATCATTTTATATAAATGACAACCCATAATGGACCCAGCACCTATCCTTGTGGAATGTCTCTGGTCAAAGTCCTCCAGACCATAAAACAATCCTCCACCAGCACCTTCTGACTCTGAGTGTCAAGCCAGTTTTGTATCCAATTGATCATTGTCCCTGCATCCCATGTGATCTGACCTTACTAATTAGTCTACAATGTAGAACCTTGTCAAAGCCATTGCTAAAGTCCATATAGACAACATGTACCACTCTGTCCTCATTAGTTTTCTTGTTCACATCCTCAAAAAGACTCCAGTCAAGTTTGTGAGACATTATTTTCCATACGCAAAGCCATATTGATGATCCCTAATCAGTCCTTGTCTCTCCAAACACATGCAAATTCTGTCTCCCAGAATTCCCTCCAACAGCTGTCAGACTCACTGGTCTATGGTTCCCAGGGTTCTCTTTGTGGCCCTTCTTAAATAAAGGCACAACGTTAGCCATCGTCCAGTCTTCTGGCACCTCACCTCTGGCTATAGATGATACAAATATCTCTGCTAGGGACCCCACAATGTCTGAGAATACACTTGATTAGGTCTTGGAGATTTATGTACCTTTATGCTTTAAGACTTCCAGCACCAATTGTTTTGTAATGTGGACTGTTTTCGAGACATCAATATTTATTTCCCTGAGTTCCCTAGCTTCCATTTCTTTTTCCACATTAAATACTGAAATGAAATATTTGATTTAGTATCTCTCCCATCTCCTGCAGTTTCATAAATAGATGACCTCATTGATCTTTAAGGGATTCTATTCTGTCCCTGATCGTTGTAGGTAAGCAATTCTTGTTTGTCTTTAGCCAATGGCAAAAAAGAATTTACTTGCAATAAAGTTTGCAAGTTTCGAGAAGATTTGAGCTAGCTGGCTGAGCTAGAAGGTTCGTTTTCAGATGTTTCGTCATTCTTCTAGATAACATCATCAGTGAGCCTCTGGATGAAGCACTGGTGCTATGGCCTGCTTTTTATTTGTGTTTAGGTTTCCTTGGGTTGGTGATGTCATTTCTTGTTCCTTTTTCTCTGGTGATGGTAAATGGGATCCATAACAATGTGCTTGTTGGTAGAATTCCAGTTGGCATGCCGTACTTCTAGGAATTCTCCAGCGTGTTTCTGTTTGGCTTGTGCTTGGGTGAATGTGTTGTCCCAGTTGAAGTGGTGTCCTTCCTCATCCGTATGTAAAGAATCTAGTGAGAGTGGGTCATGTCTTTTTGTAGCTAGTCAATGTTCATATATTCTGCTGGCTAGTTTTCTGCTTATTTGTCCAATGTAGTGTTTGTACAGTTCTTGCAAGTTATTTTGTAGATTAATTTTGCCTGCTCGACAACTGTAACAAACGCTTCATTGGGCAAAAAGGTAGAAAACTAGCCAGCAGAATACATGAACATCAACTAGCCACAAAAAAGACATGATCCCCTCTCACTAGTACCTTTACATACAGATGAGGAAGGACACCACTTCAACTGGTACAACATATTCACCCTTGGACAAGCCAAACAGTCACGCGTGAGAATTCCTCGAAGCATGGCATTCCAACTGGAACTCTATCAACAAACACATTAACTTGGATTCCATTTACCACTCCCTGAGAAAAGAGCAGGAAATGACATCTGAAAATGAACCTTCTAGCTCAGCAAGCAAACCTACATCCGCAATAAAGTTATTTACTTGTTAAGTACAGAAACCTGGTGAATCCTTTAGCCTGCATTTGTAGTCCGATGAATTGGAGACTTATGGGTGGTTTAGTTTTTTTCATATTTGTAATGACTGGGAATAGTGGTGCTTCATTTCCAGGATATTGCCACAGTGAGTCATCCATTGTTTTGAGAATATGGAAAGGTGGTGTTTATCAACACTGGACTGCCTAATTTGCCTATGCATGCACAAGCCTCAGGAGCCATGTGTACGTGATTGTTTGTCCCTGCATCTGCCAACATGCTTGCACAGAAGCCACCAGATGGCCTTGTGGAGTGAAGCAGTTAATGTTTCAGGTCTAAAGATGAACTCTCGTGTCCACAGACACTTTGATTTGACTGTTTCCAAATTTTTGAGCTATTGAGGTGGTTTGGACTTTATTTTCCTATGGAAAATAGGCCTGTAGTTTTGGAAATTACACTGAATTAGTGCAATCAACAGTAAACATTACACCCAACAATATATATTTAACATAGTAAAGAGACCCAAGGTTCTTCACAGAAGTACAAAGAATGCAGACTCAAAGACAAACAGATGGTTGAACAAATCCTAGCTCAAAGTAGGTTTGCAGCAAAACCTTAAAGGAAATCTTTGAGTAGGCAAAAGGTTCACAAGAGTTTTCAATATGGAATAAAATGACTGAAGGCATGGCCAGCAAGGCTGAAGTCAAAGTTGGTGACAGAAAGACAAGAACTTAGTTTTCAAAACTTGGGGGAGGAGAATGTTTGTAGTTGCTGGTGGATGGGTGTTGTAGAGCTAGAGGAAGTTAGAGGCATGTCAAAGAGATGTATAGCAGAGAAACCGACACTTTGGTGTAACTCATCCTTGCCGACCAGATATCCTAAATTAGTTTAGTTTATTTCATTTGCCAGCATTTGGCCCATATCCCTCTATACCCTTCCTATTCATGTACCCATCCACTTGAGTTTTAAATGTTGTAATGTACTAGCCTCCACCACTACTTCTGGCAGCTCATTCCATGCAGGCTCTGCCCTTTGTGTGAAAAGGTTGCCCCTTAGGCCTCTTTTAAATCTTTCTCCCCTCCCTCTAAACCTATACTATCTAGTTCTAAACTCCCCCACACCAGGGAAAAGACCTTCTCTGTTTATCCTATCCATGCCCCTCCTGATTTTGTAAACATTTATAAGGTCACCCTTCAGCCTCCAAAGCTCCAGGGAAAGCAGCCCACAGCATATTCAGCCTCTTCCCTCATGCTCAAACCGTCCAACCTTGGCAACATCCTTGTGAATCTTTTGTGAATCCTTTCAAGTTTCACAACATCTTTCTGATAGCAAGGAGACCAGAATTGAGTGCAATATTCCAACAGTGGCCTAACCAATGTTCTGTACAGCTGCAACATGACCTTCCAACTCCTATACTCGACGCTCTGACCAGTAACGGAAAGATAACTAAACACCACCTTCACTTTCCTATCGACCTGAGACTCCACTTTTAAGGAGCTATGAACCTGCACTCCAAGGTCTCTTTGTTCAGCAACACTCCCCAGGACCTTACCATTAAGTGTATAAGTCCTGCTCTGATTTGCCTTTCCAAAATGCGGCACTTCACATTTCTCTAAATTAAACTCCATCTGCCACTCCTTGGCTCAATGGCCCATTTGATCAAGATCTTGTACTCTGAGGTAACCTCCTTTGGTGTCCACTACACCTCTAATTTTGGTGTCATCTGCAAATTTACTAACCGTACCTCAGATACAAATCACTTATGTAAATGACAAAGAGTAGTGGACCCAGCCTGATCCTTGTGGTACACCACTGGTCACAGGCCTTTAGTCTGAAAAGCAACCTTCCAACACCATCCTCTCTTCTACCTTCGAGCCAGTTCTGTATCCAAAGGGCTAGTTCTCTCTGTATTCCATGTGATCTAACTTCACTCATCAGTCTACCGTGAGGAAGCTTGTCGAATGTCAAACTGAGGTCCATTATAGATCACGTCCACTGCTCTGCCCTCGTTAATCGCCTTCATTACTTCTTCAAAAAGCTCTATCAAGTTAGTGATACATGATTTCCCACACACAAAGCCATTTTGTCTATCCCTACTCAGTCCTTGTCTATACAAGTGCATGTAAATCTTATCCCTCAGGATTTCCAGCACCATTGTCAGGCTCTCCAGTCTATAGTTCACGAGCTTTTCCTTTACAACCTTTCTTCAATAATGGCATCAAGTTAGCCACCTTCCAGTCTTCCGCTACCTCACCTGTGACTTCCGATGATCCAGATATCTCAGTAAGGGGCTCAGCAATCACTTCCTTAGCTCCCCACTGAGATCTCTGGTACACCTGATCAGGTCCTGGGGATTTATTGACTTCTATGCATTTCAAGACATCCAGCACCACCACGTATATAATATGAATATTTTCAAGATATCACTGTCTATTTCCATGCATTCTGTATCTTCCATGTCCTTCTCTACTGTAAACATTGATACAAAATACACATTTAGTATCTCCCCCATCTTCTGCAGTTCCACACATCGGCTGCCTTGCTGATTTTTGAGGGGTCCTGTTCTCTCCCTAGTTACCCTTTTATCCTTCATGTATTTATAAAATCCCTTTGGATTCAACTTAACCCTGTTTGCCAAAGCTAATTCATATCCCCTTTCTGCTATCCTGATTTGAACATTTAGAAATTTTTGTAGGATTGTTGGAATTTGGAATACTTTGTGAAGTTAAACTTACACAAAGTTTGAGTATCATATTGTATTATGGGAAGGGAGCAGCACATTGGAATAACATTTTGGATTGCTGTAACATGTGATGGACTAACTGGCTGCCTACACTAGTGATTTTTTAAAAAAAGTTTCTGACTATATTGGTCTTATTTCAATTTGTGTGCCACATTACTTGAGAGATTGAGCAAGGCAAAAGTGGAATGTGTGATGGCTAACCCTATAATGAGGTGTACTAGTGGCTTAAAACTATTTTTTATAGTTTATTCTTCAATCCTAATTGATGTATTATTGTTACTGAGCGTTAGTCATGAATTTGACCAGCGTTCTATATTGGAGCAAACTTTTCTTTCTTTGAGCAGCAGTTGTAATACAAATAATTTAAATGTGTATATTATGATTCTAATAAATTGCTTGTTTAGTTTTATTGCAGCTATTCCAAATCATTTTGTACCTTCAGCTAAAAATACTTATGTAACAATGTCGTCTTTGTGAGGAGCAATGCATTGTTCACAATTGTACTGTTACATATTCTGGAGTGTCTTGTGCACTAAATATATTTTCACAGGTTTTCATCTTTCTTTAAGGATTAATTCCTGCCCAAACAATTGCTCAGGCCATGGAAAATGCGTGACTGGAAATAGTGGCAGGGTGTTCTGTGAATGTGATGAATATTGGAAAGGGGAAGCTTGTGACATTCCATATTGTAAGGACAACTGTGGAAGCCCAGATCATGGTTACTGTGACCTAACTGGAGAGAAACTCTGTGTCTGTAATGACAGCTGGCAAGGTAAGTTGGTTGATTTTAACTGCAACTTTAATATGAAATGTATAAATGACTCAAAAGAGCTACTGACCCAGTCAATCAATACCGTTCAGCATCAGGAAAAAATGTTATTTGCAGTGAAACTTGAGCTGCACATGGAATAAGTGAAGCAAATAGTGCAGCTGCTTTTAAGGGAAATTTGATGGAAGGTTGGGGCTGGAAGAATGGAAGAGATAGACATTGAAGAAATAAGGTGAGAGGAGATGTATGAAGCATAAAGATTGGTCTAGAATTATTGAGCTGGTTGTGGTCTCTCTGTAAAAAAAAACTGTCTTCGAGATAATCATGGTTGCTTATGTTACATCATATAACATGACCTTGTTCTGTTTGAAAGCAGAAAGTTCCTGGCTAAGGCAAAAATATGCTATGGATTTACTTTCCCTTTGCTTTTGTGTCACTCAGATGTTCCTCATCAGCATTACTAAAAACGATACAATCAGATTGAGACAGAAATTCAATCTGTTCGGACACGTGCCAGAAATGGTCCGATCTTTCGTCTCTCCTAAACAGTTGATGTTTTCCTTTCACATGTGAATGTAGCTAGATCAATGCAGCAGATGTTGGCTCAGCAACAAGTATGTGCTGTTTTGGGATGCTCAGAGTTGGCAGCTTTGTCCTACCGCTAGGTGTCTTGGGTTTGTTTGAGGCAGGATTGATAGAAACTGTTTAACCTTTGCTCCTGCCTAGCTTGTCCAGGTCTCAACAAGAGTGCACTTGGGCCACAGATTTGATAAACTTGCAGGTTGTCATTGTTTCAAGCTTTTCAGCTTGGACTTAACTGCAGCTTTTTATAATGAGTTGATGTCAGTGTCAAGTGGCATATTGATAGTGATTTGAACAAAGAACTATGAAGCTGTACCAAACATTTCTAGCATCCTTCACTGCTGATAGATGGTGATATGACAATATCTTGAGATCATGAATTTTCTCTTACTGGTGCTGCTTAAACCTAATTCTCTACAGGCTTCACAGTCCTCTTATTTACCACTACTGTTGTTCCTCTGTTTGGAATATTAACCCTGCATCGTCAAAGCACGTTTTGGAACTTGGGCGAGCAAGATGAATGACTTGCTCTTAGTTCTAGTTTATAAGTAGACATCTTGTATTAGTGACCCGAAGGAATGTGATAGCACCAAAGAATATTAGTGTTAGATATGTGTTTGGATGCCACTGTAGATTTATATTTTGATGTCGTCCTGTCATGGTTGACCTTAGCAAACATCTTGTGTAGAGGGATGACGTTGAGCAACAGTTCTCTTCATTTTAAGTAGAGTGTTTTCAAATGATCTAATGTCTTGTTGAGATCAGTATAGCATTGTATCGGCTTCCTTTTGTTGTTGGTGTGATATTATACACTTTAGAACTTTAACTGTTCATGGACTGAAAGTATCAACAAAAAAAAGTTTATACATGGAAAGCAGCAGCAGTAACTGTCTGGAATAACCTGTCAAGACAAGGACAAACTTATACAGGAATTGAAATTCGCCGCATCTGGGGGAAAAAAGGGAGTTGAAACGACATGAACAAAACTGTTTTGACTTCTTCTTAATAACTGAATGAATGTTTTATGTTACAAGGACAACTGATTGGCCTGCAGAGGAATTTAAGCAGTTAATTGTAGGAAACTGTTTTCAAACAGTCAGTTAATTAAATAGAGAAACTACCTCTAATAAGAAGACAAGCTGCAAACTTGCAGGAATTTGGATTAAAGGACTTTTAAAATAATCAATAATATTACACACACAGATTTTTGTCCTTCAGATCCAAGCACTGAATATCAGAACTCCCCCTTCAGCAGAACTTCGGAGAGCAACACAACATAGGGATCAAACATTGGACGCTTCCAGAGACAAAGACTGACTGAATTGTGGTCAAGGTCCACCGTTAATTGCGTAATAGCCAAGTTGGGTTGTGAGGCTTGTAATGAGAGTGGCTTTAGGAGGCGTATGTTGTCTTTTTTAATGAAGAGAGGTTGAGACAGAGGTGCAGTATTTTGTTTTTCCCAAGCCAATAAAGCAAACAGCTTGTGGGAGTCCTTGGAGTTTCTTTCAATGTTGAAAGAATAGAAGCAACATGAATGAGTGGGGTCAAGATCATACAAAACCAGCATTTTAGTTTCAGCTTTCAAAAACTGTTTAGAAGCTGCTGTACATCTCCTTGCCTCAGTATGATACAGGAGTGCTTTCGTTCTCTGTTGCGCACCCTTGCCCTCTCTTCCTTTCTCTCTCTCTTTCTTTCTCTCTCTGTCTCTCTCTTTGTGTCTCTCTCTCTGTCCCTCTGTCCCTTATTCTCTCTTTACCATTACAATTATTATTCCAATTCTTTCTTTTGTTTGTATTTTAACTATAGAGTCACAGAGTTGTACTACATGGAAACAGACCCTTCGGTCTAACTTGTCCATGCCGACCAGATATCCCAACCCAATCTAGTCCCACCTGCCAGCACCCGGCCCATATCCCTCTTAAACCCTTCCTATTCATATACCCATCCAAATGTCTTTTAAATGTTGCAATTGCACCAGCCTCCACCACTTCCTCTGGCAGCTCAATCCATAAACGTACCACCCTCTGTGTGAAAAAGCTGCCCCTTAGGTCTCTTTTATATCTTGCCCCTCTCACTCTAAACCTATGCTCTCTAGTTCTGGACTTCCCGACCCCAATGAAAAGACTTTGTCTATTTATCCTATCCATGTCACTCATAATTTTGTATACCTCTATAAGGTCCCCCCCAGCCTCCAATGCTCCAGGGAAAACAGCCCCAGCCTGTTCAGCCTCTCCCTATAGCTCAAATCCTCCAACCCTGGCAACATCCTTGTAAATCTTTTCTGATCCCTTTCAAGTTTCACAACACCTTTCCGATAGGAAGGAGACCGGAATTGCACTCAATATTCCAACAGTGGCCGAACCAATATCTTGTGCAGCCACACCATGACCTCCCAACTCCTGTGCTCAATACTCTGACCAATAAACGAAAGCATACCAAACATCTCCTTCACTATCCTATCTACCTGCAACTCCACTTTCAAGGAGCTACAAACTTACACTCCAAGGTCTCTTTGTTCAGCAACTCTCCCTAGGACCTTACTGTTAAGTGTATAAGTCCTGCTAAGATTTGCTTTCCCAAAATGCAGCACCTCTCATTTATCTGAATTAAACTCCATCTGCCACTTCTCAGCCCATTGGCCCATCTTGTCAAGATCCTGTTGCAATCTGAGGTAACCCGCTTTGCTGTCCACTACACCACTAATTTTGGTGTCATCTGCAAACTTACTAACTGTACCTCTTATGCTCGCATCCAAATATTTTACATAAATGACAAAAAGTAGAGGACCCAGCACTGGTCCTTGTGACACTCGACTGGTCACAGGCCTCCAGTCTGAAAAACAACACTCCACCACCAGCCTCTGTCATCTACCATTGAGCCAGTTCTGTATCCAAATGGCTAATTCTCCTGTATTCCGTGAGATCTAACCTTGCTAACCAGTCTCCCATGGGGAACATTGTTGAGTGGCTTACTGAAGTCCATATAGATCAGATCTACTGCTCTGCCCTTATCAATCCTCTTTGTTATTTCTTCAAAAAACTCAATCAAGTTTGTGAGACTTGATTTCCCATGCCTAAAGCCATGTTGACTATCCCTAATAAGTCCTTGTCTTTCCAAATATATATATGTCCTGTCCCTCAGGATTCCCTCCAACAACTTGCCCACCACCGACGTCAGGCTCACTGGTCTATAGTTCCCTGGCTTGTCCTTCTCACTCTTCTTAAACAGTGGCACCACGTTAGCCAACTTCCAGTCTTCCGGCACCTCACCTGTGACTATCGATGATACAAATATCTCAGTAAGAGGCCCAGCAATCACTTATCTAGCTTCCCACGGAGTTCTGAAGTACATCTGATCAGGTCCTGGGGATTTATCCATCTTTGTGTTTCAAGACATCCAGCACTTCCTCCTCTGTAATATGGACATTTTTCAAGGTGTCACCATTTATTTCCCTACATTCTATATCTTCCATATCCTTTTCCGTAGTAAATACTGATGCAAAATACTCGTTTATTTACCGCTTGGTAAGGGAGGTAATGGCCTACTTGTACTATCGCTGCATTGTTAATCCAGGGACTCAGTTAATGTTCTGGGGACTCAGATTCAAATCCTGACTTGGTGGATAGATTCAATAAAAATTTGGAATTGAGAGAAGCCATTGTTAATTGTTGGCAAAAAGAAAGTGGGTGGCACGGTGGCTCAGTGGTTAGCACTGTTGCCTCACAGTGCCGGGGACCCGGGTTCAATTCCCGCCTCTGGCAACTGTCTGTGTGGAGTTTGCATGTTCTCCCATGTCTGCGTGGGTTTCTGGGTGCTCCGATTTCCTCCCAGAGTCCAAAGATGTGCAGGTTAGATTAATTGGCCATGCTAAATTGCCTGTAGCATTAGGTGCATTAGTCAGGGGTAAATGTATGGGAATGGGTCTAGGTGGGTTGCTCTTCGGAGGGTCAGTTTCCACACTGTAAGGAATCTATCTATCTATCTAATGTATTTGCAAAAACCCTTTGGATTCTCCTTAATTCTATTTGCCAAAGCTATCTCATGCCCCCTTTTTTTGCCCTCCTGATTTCCCTCTTAAGTATACTCCTACTGCCTTTATACACTTTGTTAAGACGGACCCGCGGGTCCCGTCTTTGCGTGTCCTTTCAGAAGGAGACATTCACACTGGCAGCTATGGTTAGACGCAGACAGCAGTTTATTCACAGAATCTTAACTGGTACAACGAATCTACAAGCATGCATTCGTTGGAGAAGGCGTTCTGTCTTCCCGTTCAAACTTGACACAATTATACTTCGCGCTGCCTGGAGTCCCCGGTCAGTTCGCCTTCCCCATTGGTCCATTCATCTGCGCGCGCTGGGGATCCGTCCTCCTATTGGCCGCATCGAAGTGCCTGTCCAGCTCCTGCTGTGCTTGACAATGGCTCAGCCATCCCCGGGAGTGGTTCCGATCCCGTATTCAATAGTTCATTGTTTCAAGGAATTACTATGCGTCTGACAGGCTAGCCATTTTCAATGGTTTCAGTTTAACTAAATTGTCAATTACACTTATCAACTTTAGACTTAAATAGAGCCATTCACACTCGATAGTTACAGGTTCCGATAGAGCAATTCACACTTGTCTAACAGTTACAGATTCCGATCGGTTTCTTTATTAATCCCGAGTTTCGATGGGGCAATTGATACTGGCTGGTATTTACAGGCTCCAAGATTTAATTAACATTATGCATATCCCTTACAAGCTCCAGCTAGGTAGTCATGCAGTCGCCTGCAGCAGCTCGCTTTGCTGTTGTTAACCATTTCAGGGCTAGAAGTGTCACCCTCCCTAGCCCTACATTAAACACTCCAGTGAAATCTCCCTAACAACTTCTAAGGATTCACTCGATCTATCCTGTCTGTACCTGACATATGCTTCCTTCTTTTTCTTAACCAAACCCTCAATTTCTTTCGTCATCCAGCATTCTCTATACCTACCAGACTTTCCTTTCACACTGACAGGAATATACTTTCTCTGGATTTTCGTTATCTCATTTCTTTAGGCTTCCCGTTTTCTAGCCGTCCCTTTACCTGCAAACATCTGCCCCAATCAGCTTTTGAAAGTTCTTGCCTCATACTGTCAAAATTGGCCTTTCTCCAATTTAGAATTTCAACTTTTAAATCGGGTCTATCCTTTTCCATCACTATTTTAAATCTGATAGAATTATGGTCGCTGGCCCCAAAGTACTCCCTCACTGACACCTCAGTCACCTGCCCTGCCTTATTTCCCAAGAGTAGGTCAAGTTTTGCACTCTCTCTAGTAGGTACATCCACATATTGAATCAGAAAGTTGTCTTGTATGCACTTAAGGGTTTAGATGGAGAGGAATTTCTTAACACTGTGGCAGTCTCAGTCTATGTTTGGAAAGTTAAAATCCCCTACCATAACCACACTATTATTCTTACAGATGGCTGAGATCTCCTTACAAGTTTGTTTCTCAATTTCCCTCTGACTATTAGGG
>NC_057731.1:37229951-37233354 GCF_004010195.1 Chiloscyllium plagiosum
TAAACCTCAAGCATCGAGAAAAATCATTATAAACCACAGGCACCAGTAGACAAATCATTATAA
This sequence comes from Chiloscyllium plagiosum, assembly GCF_004010195.1. NCBI lineage: Eukaryota > Metazoa > Chordata > Chondrichthyes > Orectolobiformes > Hemiscylliidae > Chiloscyllium > Chiloscyllium plagiosum. Next base: position 37,230,015 of record NC_057731.1, read on the forward strand.
ACCGCAAGCATCGAGAAAAGCAATCACCCCCACGCAGAGGAAATCCGGATGTCAGCTGGGTAAGCTTTCTAGGATTCAAGTACTCGAATCAGCAGGAGATCCCCCCAGCCCGCCAGCTGTGTAAACATATTAAAGGCACTTGAAAAGTGATTACCTAGAACTCTAGCAATTTCACCACAGGCCGTCGACCGTGTAGACAGCAAGGGCCCCTTGAGGTAAAAGCCGGGTGAGTTCCCGATTTAAAAGGACAGATGACACAGCCCGGGGTCTGTGGAATACAGTACCCACACCCGGGTGAAAGTGAGGGAATCGGGCACTAGGGTTACAGGGGAAAATCGTAGATAGTCTTGCGACTCATTACCCGTGATGTCGCATGTAACATGTGCGGGTTTTGGAGCGTACCCTCTTGCTGGGCAGTTTCAGCTGGAGGCCGGTCCAGCATCACCGCCTGGTATGCGAGCGAGGAGGCATCTGTTCCTGATAGGGCACGATCAATAGTGCGTGTTACCAGTGTCCTGATACACGGAATGCAGCAACACCCGCAAGTGACAAGAATAGCTACTGAGATGCACACCCCCATGGCCAGCTGCCCTAGCAGAGTCCCCCATCTCCCAAAAGTGGCGTTCAGCCAGTCGACGACTGGATTTTTTACCCCCGATTGGTGCTTCAGCTCAGCAGCCAGGGCTCGGAGCTTCACCAGGGTCTTAGTGAGTTTGCCATCTGGGCCTGTGTTGTTTGATATGTACAGCACATGGTCCCAAACAGTGCACAAGCTCCTCCCTTTTTGGCAAGTAACATGTCCAAAGCCATCATATTTTGTAAGGTCATGAGGGAGGACTGTGCAAGCTGTTCATAGATGGCGTCAACTGCATCCCGGGTTAGGTTGGTAAGCCTCTGCATATTGTAGTGGAGGAGGTTGATTCTGTTAACGTTTTTATTAACCGTGATCGGGAAAATGGCGGAAAAAAGGGGAAAACTTTCAAAACCCGCAGCAATCTCATCCACCAGCTTGTATTCGTCGGGGATATTTCTGGCCTGCCCAATGGCATCAATCCAGACCCCATCCGAATTCTTGAAATCCAGCAGCGGGTCAACAGCCCGTCTGTGTCGGGTCAGAGAGGCGAACCCAGGCGGGGGCTCGTGGAGGGTGTAATCTCCCGGGGTCCGCGGGGAGCTGAAGAGCGGGATATTGAGGGTGACCAGGACACAGCTCCCTTCCCAATTTAGGGGCAACCAATTGTACAGAATCCGTCCCCCACAGTACCACCACAAGTCCGCACGGCTCACTGTTAGTGCTGCTGCTCGGCTTCCTGTAAGCACCCAGGTCCTGCTGCAGCTTGCCCTGTCTACGCTGCCAACTGGATATCCTCGGGTAAGTGGTGTGGGGTTGACGAAGCAGGTGAAGTTTACTAGCGGGTGTACAACGAAGTCAGGAGGGGTAACGTTTGCCGGTGCCATCGGGAAGTACTGTTCCCATGACCTGCACTTCAATGTAGGGTTAGTCTCGGACATTAGTTCGACCGCACAGCCCATGTGGCCGTCTTCAAATGGGGTCCTACTCATTATCAGGCCGGGCTGCCCCCCCGCACAAACCCAGCAGTGGTCGTGGCCTGCCTGTCGTGAAAACTGGATGACCTCGATCCAGCCAGGTATTTGTCTCCATGTAGCCAGTGGCAGGTGCGATCTGCTCTCGGGGATCAACCAGCTTAGTCAGCTTGCGCGATTCAAACTCTGCAACTATACCAGGCACAGGCCAGGGGGGTGGAAAGTCCGTGCTTGACTCGGAGAAGCAAAGGGTTCTTACGAGCTTGCGAGCCAGAGACTCGCCCTCTCCTGAGGGAGAGTTTTCTGCTAAAGTCCAAGTATTCTGCTCGTATCGGGGTGCTGGTGTAAGCCCACCAAACATCATCCCAGGAGGCACACATGCGGCGCGTATGGATGTCTTTCGGATATCCGTAGCATTTGTGCAAGATGCGGGGGGCGCATGAGCAAGGACACATGTATACACTGTAAGCAGTCCATCCCTCCTCTGAGTCAGTCCCCCCACAGTCTATCACATCGCACAGATCGAACTGGAAAGTCTTATCCTGCGCGGGGTCTGCGTGTATGGTAACCATTGCTCCACATGAATCCCTTGAAACCTGCACGGACAGTCTTATCACTAGGCAGAAACCCAGCCAGTTCAGGAGTCTGTTACTTTCCCTCATTTTCCAGCTCCTTGTCGGGCGCGACCTCCGCAATCGGAGTCAGAGTAGTATTAGGCTTTCCTGACCTGGAGCAATGAGAGAAATAGTGCCAGTTATTGTCCCCCTCCCGGTTCACCCTCAAGGCGTTGGCAGCGACCCCCGTCACTGGGTAGGGGCCATGCCACCGCCCCTCGTCCCAGGTCGTACGGCCCATCTGCCGGAGGTAGACCTTGTCCCCTCTCGAAGGGGTCGGGACCTGTCGGGGGTGTCCGGCCGTGCGGCCGTAACCTGGTTAGATATTAGCCGGACCATTTCCCCCAGTACTTGCATGTACTGTGTCATGTCCTGATTCATTGTATCCCAATCTGTTTCCCACAGGGGTAATGTTCGGGGGCCAGGCATGGAGCGACCTGTCAGGATTTCATGGGGTGTCAGGAAGGTATCGCCACTCCTTTCCTGCCTCATTGACAGCAAGGCTAGGGGGAGTGCCTGCACCCACATCAATGCAGTCCCTGCCATGACCTTGGCAATCTTGTCTTTAAGCGTGCGATTGGCCCTCTCTACTAACCCCTGACTCTCAGGGTGGTAGACACTGCTGTAGCGGTGCAGTATCCCTAGAGTAGCCTCCACCCGGGCAAGATGTTCGTTTTTAAAATGTGTCCCATTGTCTGTGCAGATTTTTCGGGGGACGCCATAGCGGGGAATCAGTGCCTTTGTGAGCCACTTCACAACAACTTCCCCATCCTCTGTCTTTGTAGGAGTTGCCTCCACCCACCGGGAGAATCTGTCCACTACGACTAGCATGTATCTGTATTTATCTGGGGTCCTCCATTTGACCCCCATGTCCGTAAAGTCCATGCAGATCTCCTGCCACGGCCCTGTCGGGGTTGGGAACTTTAACATCAGGTGTGGGAGAACTCTCCTGGTGTTGTACTCATTACACACCCTGCACTCAGCCCTCAGGTTCTCTATATGTTCCCGCAGCCGGGGTGCCCACCAGTGGTTCTGAACGGCTCTTACAACTTGGGCAACTCCCACGTGTGTTGGCCCATGTATTTCAGAGAAAAGTGTTGGCAGGAGAGCCCTAGGGGCCACTACCTCTCCTCCCGGGGATCGCCAAAGGGACTGTTGAGACCCTTCAACCTCCACATACT
>NC_057731.1:37237175-37239080 GCF_004010195.1 Chiloscyllium plagiosum
TTAAAACCGGCTGCCACAAGGGTGTCCAGCAAGGTGCGGACCGCCTCCAAATTTTGGGTGTCATTTTCACTGGCAATCAACAAATCATCGACATACTGTATGATTGTGGTGCTGGTGGGAAGCGATATCTGTTTAAGTATAGGGGTCAAAGCCGCACTAAACAGGCCTGGGGAGTCTTTGTACCCCTGTGGGAGGCGATTGTATGTGTACCGCTCTCCCTCGAAGGTGAAGGCAAACCACTCCTGACACTCTGGGTGCAGTGGGAGGCAGAAGAAAGCGTTAGCCAGGTCTATGACAGAGAAAAAACGGCTGGCAGGCGTGAGCGCCTGCAGTGCAACGTAGGGTCAGGGACCTTCGGGTTTAAAGTCTCCGTGGCTTCATTTATCCTTCGGAGGTCGTGGACCATGCGCCACCCCTTGCCCATCCCCTTGGAGATGGGAAGGATTGGCGTATTCCAGTGTCCCCCCTTCATTTTCCTGAGGACCCCCACTTCTAGCAGTCCCCTGATTGTTGGGCGAATCCCTTCCCTCTGTTCTAAGGTGAGAGGATATTGTGTCACCCAGATGCAGCGTTTAACAGAAGGTTTCAGCTGCAGGTGGACTGCCCCGTCCAGTTGTGTTCTAAGGTGAGAGGATATTGTGTCACCCAGATGCAGCGTTTAACAGAAGGTTTCAGCTGCAGGTGGACTGCCCCGTCCAGTTGGCCAGTGTCCTGTGGGTGTACTGTCCAGAGGACGGGGTCTATATCACGCAGCAGTTGTGCCGCTTTCCAGTGGTCAACATTGTCCAAAAGGAGGGACCTGTCCACCGTCATTTTTTCGTAAATCCCTTCTTCTAGCACATCGATGGGGCGTCTTTGGAAGCAGCCATCCAGTGACACCTCATCGAGGCCTTCTCCTATTTTTTGGTACTCGCATCGTAGTGCGGCAAGGACCATGGGTCCCAGGTTACGGGCCTTTGATCCGGGTGCTATTGCGAGTATGACATGCGGGGCAGCCTGTTCCCCTAGGTGATACTACTCTGCCTGGTCCGGATGCAGGCTGACTGCAGCGGCAATCCCTTCCTTCCCGGCGATGAGATACGTGAGTTTAACCGTACCCCTTCTATCCCCCAGCTGGGCGTTGAAGCGGTCGTCGTACTCAGGGTCATAATGAATGACATAATTTAGCGTTATGTGGTAGGGGTTTTTCGGGGGGAGGTATGTCTGGGAGCCTGGAATAGATGGGAGCCAGTTTTCAAATTCCCCCATCAATCCCCTTCCCTCCAATGCGTACAACAGCCGAATCCAGTAAATGTCTACCGATGTAACTCGCGAGTCCCCTGAAGTGGGGGCAAGCAAGAATTGTCCCATTCCCCTTAAGTCCGGGGAGGGATCCCCAGGCCAGAGGAGTCGCAACCCCTCAGTTGTACAGTGGATGCAGACCCCTAACTTGGTAAGAGCATCTCTCGCCAGCAGGTTAACTGGACACTTTGGGGCCAGGAGTAGGGGCAGAGAGATCTTTTGTTCCCCGATGGTTATTGTTGCTGACACGGTGTAAGGCTGTTCCTCGACCATCCCCGAGAATCCTTCAGTCTCCAGTATCCTGCCCGAGAGGGTCAAGCCCCTTGGTAATTTAGTAATTGTGGAGGCAGATGCCCCTGTGTCAATCAGAAATAGGAAGTTCTCCCCACACACCTTCCCTCGAATCATAGGGGGTCTATTGGGGGGTGTCGCTTTGAGGGCCAGGGGACTGCAAGATTCTCGTGGGCACCGTCAGCACTCTTCCTCAGACCACCGGGAGTAGCTGTACTCCTCGTCGGGCCCCATCAGTGCACCCTGTACCACCCCTTGTGTTCCCCTGCCCCGGGTCTGAACCCAACCTCTCCGTTTATTCATATCCCGGGGTCTCTCATTACTGTCCCGTCT
>NC_057731.1:37239663-37242306 GCF_004010195.1 Chiloscyllium plagiosum
AGCCAGTCTTTCTGCCCTGATCAGCGCCTCCTCTGCTCGGATGCGTACCATTATGGTTCTAAAATCCGCCAGCGCTAGTTTCTCATGACAGGTCTCCCTCTCAAAAGTCGCTATCCAGGCAGACGCCCCGTTGGCAATCGGAGGAAGCCTCCTGACCAGGGCGTCTAGGTCTGTCCGTGACCAGGGAACGTACTTCTCTACCCCCGTACTAGTGGCGAGAAGAGGCGCTTGAACGGGCGGCATAGTGGCGAAAGTCCCCTGTATTGGGCGGCCGTGGGAGTGATGTGTAGGACCCCTTATCAAAATCCCCAATAATCTCCCCGTCGTCCTCCGAGGAGGTGGTATCTAGCTGGGAGTCATACTTGCTCCCTCCCTTCACAAGCTTGCTCTGGAGGCGAGCTCCCGTAACAATTAAAGTGTCCCCTTCCACAGCAATGGACCTACTGTCCTGCCGGGATTTTTGAATTCCCCGGGGCGCCTGTTCAGACTTGGTGGACTGGCCATTCATTGAAGCCAATTTGTCATGTCTTCCCAGGGAAGGAAACTTTGGGGCATGGGAGCCATCCTGTCCCAGCACGGGGCAGCACCCCTCCCCTTGTACCTCCACGTCCTGTACTTCCCATTTCTGTGGGATGCCGTCCGGCTGGCCGATCCGACACAGACTGCCCCCTGCCTTTACCATCCCCATCCCGGCTGCGACCATTTCAGTGAGGGCGTTTAGTTTCTGCTCATGATTATTGAGCACACTCTCCAGTCGCTCTGTTACACGGTCTCGGATCGGGTCCTCACACGCGATATTTCCCCCTAGAACTTTGACAACAGGCGCCTGTATGGTTGGCCCTTCGCAACGCGGTTGGAGCGGACACAGTGGTGCCCTGGTGTCCGCAAGCGTGGCCGTGGGCGATGCACCGGGAGCGGGTGATCCTGACTGTGGGCTGGTGTAAGGGGGTGGCGGACTTCCCTCGTGGTTGGCTCCTCGGGTCGGCACGGCCACAGGAGAAGTGTAGGGGGTGGGGGAGTAAATTGGAGTTTGGCTCAGAGACCACTCAGGCTCACATTCTGGGACAGGACCCTGCTCACCCAATACTGGTGTGTGAATAGGTGAAATTGGTAAGTGGCTCTGGAAGCGTATCAGAAGCTCCCGCAAGTAAACGTCTTCATCCTCCCTTTTAGTGGAAGATTTGGCTAAATTAAAAAACCCTTTCATGGTTTCCCCTTTCCCCTCCCGCAGGTAGGTTAGGACTTTAGCTTGGAAGGCATCAAATTCGCTTGTCGTAAAGAAGGGTTGGTCATCCTTAGGAAACCAGTTCTTAACCCGCCACAGCTTGAGACTATTCTCTAGGTTACGGACCTTTCGTTTAGCTTCCATAGCAGTATTATTCTCCCTTAACTGGGTCCTGATCTCCCCCAATATCTGTTGGTGGCCGCGAGTCGGGGGTTTTCGGGACTGGGGTGGACTCGTCAGTGTATGCATCAGTGGGTCAAGTCACAGTCGCGGCTAAAAAGTCTAGCTCCCGGGTAAGACCGTCCGAAACAGTTGGGCCATTAGGGGAACAAACCGGTCTGTATCGCCACTGCGGGGTAAAGGTCACAACCCTTTTTGTTTTCCATTCCCGGGAGCTATCAGTGCTCGGGGGTGCCCACCCAGCGGGGGGCTTGCCTGGCACAATTGTTTGGAGAGCCGAATAATGTGACCTGTAGAGACCGTCCAGAATCTTGATCATTAATGTGGGATTTTTAAATGTTTCCCTCAATCTTGTCAGGATTATTCCCTTTTGTTCTGGTGCTTGGGCAATCACCAGGTCCAACTTTTCCTTATGCAGGGCTACGCTATCCAGCAGTAACTGACTATGAATAGGCATGTCCCCACTGTCCCTGCAGTGCCACCAGGGCACTCCGGGACGTGCTGTCCTGAGGTGAGTCAACTTAGGTGGTCCGAAATTCAGGTCCCCCATGTCGGATCTCCCCTGAAGGGAACCGCTTCAAGAACAGTACGTCTTTCAAAGCCTGACCTTCGCGTGGCAGATCTCTGCTCTTAACAACCGGTCTAAGGCAGACGTCTGTACGGTTAAACCCTCTTCAGGAGAAGAGCTCCAACCTCTGTCACCCCGGGTATGTTCGGTGGTCACAACGAATATACAAACAAAAAATTCGTCAGTTTTAAGTGCTCAGTAACATGAATCCAGGAAGTCGAATATGGTCAGCGCTCAGGTAGGTAACGTCAGGTAATCGTCAGGCAGAACAATCTGCAAAATCGGGCAAAACAGATATGCGCTCCGGCTCCGAAAGCTGCGCTAAGGATTCAGGTAAAAACAGATATGCGCTCCGGCTCCGAAAGCTGCGCTAGGGATTCAGGTAAAAACAGATATGCGTTAGTGAAATAAACACTCCAGGTAAGTTAAAAGGTTAGTAAAAGCTTACCAGTCAGGACTCTGCGATGCTGCTGTCAAATTGATCAGGTTTTTTGGGTTGGTGAGGGTCGGAGAGCAGACAAGAAACTAACTGAGAGAAAATCTAACTACTGGAAGCCTTAGATTTAACAGGCGCTTCCTCACCTTTAGAAAACTTCGGCCGAAGGTTGTCTGCTCCCTGATCCGCCAACGTTGCCAACTTGCCGTTGTCTCTTTTCCTTCCCGCGTCAGG
>NC_057731.1:37243922-37245724 GCF_004010195.1 Chiloscyllium plagiosum
CCAGTCTATGTTTGGAAAGTTAAAATCCCCTACCATAACTACCCTATTATTCTTACAGATAGCTGAGATCTCCTTACAAGTTTGTTTCTCAATTTCCCTCTGACTATTAGGGGGTCTATAATACAATCCCAATAAGGTGATCATCCCTTTCTTATTTCTCAGTTCCACCCAAATAACTTCCCTGGATGTATTTCCAGGAATATCCTCCCTCAGCACAGCTGTAATGCTATCCCTTATCAAAAATGCCACTCCCCCTCCTCTCTTGCCTCCCCTTCTATCCTTCCGGTAGCATTTGTATCCTGGAACATTAAGCTGCCAGTCCTGTCCATCTCTGAGCCATGTTTCTGTAATTGCTATGATACCTCTCTTATCTTTCTAGGAGTTAACCCATCTATGTGACTGTATCTGAGACTTTTCCCCCCTTCCTTTAATTGTCATCCATCACATACTGTTGCTGTTGCAAATTCCTCATTGCTTCTAACTGTCTCTCCAACCGATCCATTCGATCTGATAAGATTCGCAAGCAACAATCGTGTGTTTTGCTTCAAGCCTGCTAGTTTGACCAATCGAATTTCACCTGGAACACACTGCCTTACGATTGCCTTTGAAAATCAGAAAAAGTTGGTGTCTAGGCTATCATCATATATTTTTGAGGGGATCCATTCTTTTAGTACTTTATTATTTGGGTGATTTCTTAAGTAGCAGAATTAAAAAACTTGTGAATTACCCTTAACACTCGTATTGTTCTTGCACCAGCTGGACTAAAGAGTTTAATTTGTACATCCTCCAGTTCGAAAACTGGAGTTTCAGGTTGATGTATTTCGCAATGACCTGCAGTCTAATGAGGAACATGGGGCACATACGTTTTTTAGCAGAAAGACATTGCTATTGTAGTCTTTGATCTGCACAGTCACTATCCTGGGATCTGTCAGCTTCATCCAGCAGGACAAAATTTTGAGGGGATGCTGGAAGATTGCCAGTTCCTGTGTTTCAGGAGCTCAGGGAAAATAGCCTCATTGCCATGATGGCAAGCAAGCAAGTGACTTGACTAAACTGTTCCACTGTGGCTTCAATATCCAGCTTTGTTGAGATTCACAGACTTCATTTTGTTAGTGTAGCTCATGGTAGTAGTCCATGCTCCACAGTGGTTTTCAGCAGTTGTGGTGACCTCCCCAGCTTTGTTTTAAATGAAATATTCTTTTCTGCTGATAAATTTATCATCTGTTGATTTTTGTACATGCATCTGACATTTCTTGTGTTCAATCGCATCTGCATAATCTGACAGAGTTTTAACCTATAATTGATGCATGGCCTAGCCATCCCTACAAAGACTAGGCATACAAACTTTACACAAACTCTGGCAGATAAAATGTGAGCAAAGTATAAGCTTTTCCATCAAGAACCTTTTCCTCTCTAGTGATAGAACCTTACACAAATGATTAATAATGTATTCTCCAACTGTCTGTCAAATCGACCAGGGCTAGCTAATAGCAATTAGTATATGTGATGCATGCTGTTTTCTTCTCTGCAATCGCCACCAGGACAGAACCCCACTGGTCCTCACCTACCACTCCACCAACCTCCATATACATCGTATCATCCGTCGTCATTTCCGCCACCTCCAAACGGACCCCACCACCAGGGATATATTTCCCTCCTCTCCCCTCCCCATCAGCGTTCCAAAAAGACCACTCCCTCCGTGACTCCCTCGTCAGGTCCACACTCCCCACCAACCCAACCTCCACTCCCAGCACCTTCCCCTGCAACTGCAAGAAATGCAAAACTTGCGCCCACACTCCCCC
>NC_057731.1:37245853-37262284 GCF_004010195.1 Chiloscyllium plagiosum
CATCTTCCGCCTAGGAACCCTCCAACCACAAGGGATGAACTCGGATTTCACCAGTATCCTCATTTCCCCCCCCCCCACCTAGTCTCAATCCCAACCCTCGAACTCAGCACCACCTGCCGAACCTGCAATCATCTTCCTGACCTCTCCGCACCCAAACCCACTCCGGCCTATCACCCTCACCTTATCATCCTCACCTTAACCTCCTTCCACCTATCGTATTTCCAACGCCCCTCCTCCAAGTCCCTCCTCCCTACCTTATATCTTAGCCTGCTTGGCACACTTTCCTCATTCCTGAAGAAGGGCTCATGCCTGAAACATCGATTCTCCTGCTCCTTGGATGCTCTGTGACACCACCAGTAAGGGCTAGACAGAGCTGGTGACCACCAGGGAGACAAGTAAGCACGCACAGGCAGTGCAGGTGTCCTCTTTGGCTACTCCCCCTCAAACAGGTATGCCATTTTGGATACTGTTGGGGAGGCTAGCCTCTCAGGAAAGCATCATCAGCAGCAGCCAGATCAGTGGTACTACGATTGGCTCTGTTGTGGAGCAGGGAGAGTCTAAGTGTTGGCAAGCAGAAGTGACAGTTAACTTTGTAGACATGCACAGGCGCTTCTGTGGCTACAAGCAAGACTCCCTGGTGCCAGGATCACAATGTTTGAGAAGGCACAGGGTATTCTGGAGGAGGAAGAGATGGGTGAGCAGCCAGAGGTGGTGGTCCGCATTGATACTAATGACATAGAAAGAGAGGAGGCTCTGCAAAGAGATTTTGGTCATAAGTTGAAAAGCAGGAACTCTCGAGTTGTAATCTCAGGATTACTTCCTGTGCCATGTGCTGGTTAGGTGAGGAATAGAAAAGTATTACAGTTAAATGTGGCTAACCATCTGGTGTAGGAGGGAGGACTTCATTTGAGATGTCTTCTGGGACAGATGTAACCTGTAAACTGGAGGAGCATTAATATCTCGTCACGGAGGTTTACTAGTGGCACTGAAGAAGATTAAAATTAGTGTGGTGGCGTACAGGAACCAGAGGAAGGAGGTCAGCAAATAAAATGACAGAGGAAGAGCCTGAGACTAAGGCCAATAAGACTGAGGAAGGAGAAGCAGGGAGAGGTTACTGAACATGGCAGGACTGGTGGTCTGACTTGTGTTTATTTTAATCTGAGGAGCATGTCAAGTCAGGCAGGTGAACAGAGATATACATATCAATCCAAGATCTAAGATGTCATAGCTATTGCAGAAACTTGCTTTAGAGAGGGACAAGATTGGCAGCTTAACATTCCAGGATTCACATGTTTCAAGGTAGATGGAAGGGGATATAAAAGAGATGTAGGAGTTGTGCTACTGATAAGGGGAAATATCACAACTGTACTGAAAGTGTTGGGGGGTGGGGTGCAGCTTGGACACCTCACTCAGTGAGGCCAGATGAATAGTACTCAGGAACAAGAGTGCAATCACTTTGGGTTTGTCCTAAAGGCCTGCCAGTAACTAGTGGGTGAGAGAGGAGCAGATATGTAGACAGATTGCGGAAAAATGTAAAAACAACATGGTTGGTGTTAATGTAATTTTAATTTCCCTTGTATCAACTGGGACTTGCTTTGTGTCAGGGGCTTTGGGGGAGAATTATTATGTCCAGGATAATTTGTTGAAACCATACTAAACCTGATATTGGGGAATGAGTCTGCCTAAGTGACCAAAGTTTCAATTGGGGAGCATTTCAGAAATAGTGATCATAATTCTGAGTTTTAAGTTACTGCTTGATAAGGATAAGAGTAATCTTTGGATGAAAGTACTGAACTAGGTGAACTAGCTATCACAATTAGGTCACAACTAGGGAATGTAGATTGGGTCAGCTGTTTGAGGATAAATTCGCATTTGGCATGTGGGAATATTTTAAAAGCCTCCTGATTGGACTTCAGGACCAGTATGTTCCTGTGCAAATGAATGATCAAGATGGCATTATTCAGGAACCTTGGATGATGAGAAATTGAGAATTTAGTCAAAAAGAAAAAGGCATAAGCACGAATTAGGAAACCAAAGACTGACAAAGACCTCGAATTCAAAATTAGCAGGAAAAATACTCAGGAATTTGGAGAGCTATAAGGGGCCATGAAATCCCTTTGGTAAATAGGATAAAAGAAAATCCCAAAGCATTTTATACATTAGAGGGTAACTTGGGAAAGAGAATGTCTACTCAAAGAAGGGAAACTATACATGGAGCCAGAGGAAGTAGGTGATGTCCTGAAAAAATACCTTGCATCGGTATTCACAAAGGAGAAAGACACAGTGAATGAGGAGTCTTGGGAGGGATATTTTGATCTTCTCAGGCATGTCAGTATGGGAAAAAAAGATGGTGTTGGGGTTTATGAAAAGTATTCAACAAGGTTCCGCATGGTAGACTGGTTAGCAAGGTTAAATCACATGGAAGACCGAGAAAACTAGTCTTTGGATATAGAACTGGTTCGAAGGTAGGAGACAGAGGGTGGTGGTTGAGGCTTGATTTTCAGACTGGAGGCCTGTGATCAGCAGTGTGCCAAATGGATCGGTGCTAGTTCCATTGCTTTTTGTCACTCACTTAAATGATTTGGATGTGAACATCAGAGGGATGGTTAGTAAGTTTGCAGATGACACCAAAACTGGAAATGTTCTGGACAGCTAAGAAGGTTACCTCAGAGTAGAGCAGGATTTTGATCAGATGGGTCAGTTGGCTGATTAGTGGCAGATGGAGTTTAATTTGGATAAATGTGAAGTGCTGCATATGGGAAAGGCAAATCAGGGTAAAACTTATGCATTTAATGGTAAGGTCCTGGGGAGTGTTGTTGAACAAAGAGACCTTGGAGTGGAGGTTCACAGTTCCTTGACAGTGGAGTCGCAGGTAGATAGGATAATGAAAGAGGCATATGGTATGTTTGCCTTGATTGGTCAGTGCATTAAATATAGGAATTGGGAGGTCATGTTGTGGCTGTACAGGACATTAGTTAAGCCACTTTTGGAATACTACGTTCAATTCTGATCCCTGCTATAGGAAGGATGTTGTGAAACTTAAAAAGGTTTAGAAAAGATTTAAGGATATTGCCAGGGTTGGAGGGTTGAGCTGCAGGGACAGGCTGAATAGGGTCGGGCTACTTTCCCTGGAGCATTGGAGGTTGAGGGGTGACCTTATAGGGGATTATAAAATCATGAGGGGGTGTGGATAGGGTGAATAGACAAGGTCTTTTCCCCAGGGTAGCAGAGTCAAGAACAAGAGGGCAAAGGTTTAAGGTAGGGGGGAAAAAATTGGAATGGGACGTAAAGGGCGACTTTTTCAAGCTGAGATTGGTGCGTGCATGGAATGAGCTGGCAGAGGAATTGGTGGAGGCAGGTACAATTACAACAGTTAAAAGGCTATGGATGGGTACATAAATAGGAAGGGTTTGAATGGATATGGGCCAAACACTGGCAGATCGGACTAGATTAGTTTAGGATACTGGTCGGCATGGATGAGTTGGACTTAAAGGTTTGTTGCTATGCTGTACATCTCTGACTCTGTAACCTAATGGTATGCATCCCAGTATGCTGAGGAGGTTAGGTGAAGAAATTACTGGAACTTGTACGAAATTTTTGCATCCTCTTTAGGCACAGTTGGGGTCCCAGAAGACTGGAGAATAGCCAACATCGTTTCTTTGTTTTAGGTGACCACCAGGGATAATTCAGGAAATTACAAGCCAGTACACCTTACTATGGTAGAGAATTTATTGGTGAAGGTTCTTAGGGTTAGATGTACTCACATTAAGGAATATAGACTGTTTAGCAATAGGCAGCATGGCTTTGTGTGGGGAAGGTTGTGTCTCACACTTGGTTGACACTTCATCAAGAAACCTAAAAATGATTGAATAGGTCAGGGAGGTAGATATTGTAAACTGTATATGGACTTTAGCAAGGCCTTTGAGACTACAAGGTCGGCTGATACAGAAGGTGAAGCCACATGGCACATGGAATCCACTGGGAAGGTGGATACAGAACTGGCTTAGTCATGGAAGACAGTCACATTGGGAGGGTGTTTTTCTGACTGAGATTTGTGACCAGTCGTGTTCTGTGGGGGATTTGGTGCTGGGGCCTCTGTTATTTGTTTGTAACATATATATATATACACACACACACCTTTTTTGTTTCTAAAATGATTTGGAAGAGAATTTAGGTAGTCTGTTTAGTAGGTTTGTGGACAGCACAAAGATTGGGGGAACTGCCAATAGTGAAGAGGATAGCCAGAGGATACAGCAGAATATAGATAGACTAGAGAATTGGCAGATGAAGTTTAATCCAGCCAAATATGAGGTGATGCATTTTGGAAGGTCTAATGCAGGAGAGAAGTATACAGTCAATGGCAGAACCCCAGTAGCTTCAACATAGGAGGATCTAAACGTACAAGTCCATAATTTCTTGACTGTGGCAACACAAGTAGATAAGGCATATGGTATGCTTGCCTTCGTTGTTCGGGGCTTAGAGTGAAAAAAATTGGCAAGTCACGTTGCAGCTGTATAGAATTTTTGTCAGACCACCTTTGGACTTGTGTGCAGATTCTCGTCACCACACTACCAGAAGAATGTGAAGGCTTTGGTGATGGTACAGAAAAGGTTTATGGGTTTCGAGGGTATTAGCTATGAAGAGAGATTGGATAAACTTGGTTTGTTTTCATTTGAACGTGAGGGGCAGTTTGACAAAATTTAGATGAATGGGTCATGTCTTTTTGTGGCTAGTCTAATATATCCTGGTGGCTAGTTTTCTGCCGGTTTGTCCAATGTAGTGTTTGTTACAGGTCTTGCAAGGTATTTCGTAGATGACATTAGTTTTGCTTGCTCGATAACTGTAACAAACACTACATTGGACAAACAAGCAGAAAACTGGCCAGCAGAATACATGAACATCAACTAGCCGCAAAAATGACATGACCCACTCTGACAAGTATTTTTACATACAGATGAGGGAGGACACCACTTCGACTGGGACAACACATTTATCCTTGGACAAGCCAAACAGAGTCATGCGTGAGAATTCCTCGAAGTGTGGCATTGCACCCAGAACTCTATCAACAAGCACATTGACTCTGTATTAGCTATGATGTCCCAGTAACATGTACCTAACCGTGCCCTGAGTTCATCTGCCTTCCCTGTTAGGCCTTTTGCATTGAAATAAATGCAGTTAAATTTCAGTCCTACCCTGTGCCCTGATTGTTTGACTTGCTGTTTTTCCTAACTGTACCAGTCTCGGATTGATATCTTTTCTCACTATTTTCCTCGGTCCCACCCCCCACCTTACTAGTTTAAATCCTCCTGAGCAGCTCTAGCAAATCTTTCTGCTAGTATGTTAGTCCTCTTCCAATTCAAGTGCAATCTGTCCTTCTGGGGTAGAAGCGATCTGTATAAGAAGAGATTGCACTGAACCAAAAATATGAACCCTTCTCCCCTGCACCAGCTCATCAGCCACACACTCATCTGCTCTATCCTCATATTCCTCCCCTCATTAACTCATAGCACCAGGAGCAATGCAGATATTACTACTCTTGAGGATCTCCTTTTAAACTCTTGCCTAACTTTCTATATTCTCCCTTCAGAATCTCATCCTTTTACCTTTCTATGTCATTAGTTCCAGTGTGTACAATGACCTGCTCTTGGTTCCCTTACCCTTTGAGAACATTCTGCTCTGTCTCCAAGCTATCCTTGATTTTTGCTGCCTGCCGCAGAAATGTCTGTCTGTGTTTCTGACTAGAGAGTCCTCTATATCTGTGGTCTGTTTCGATCTTGCTTGCACTCTAGCATGTAAATCTGAAATTATTTAAAAAAAACCTCAGTTATCTCACCAAGGACCTTGTTTAACATTTAGTGTAAGTCACGTGATTTTGATTTTAAAATGTTGTGTTGATCCCCTGCCAAGGATTTTCTGACTCTTTCAAAAAGAAAAGTCACCTTCACGGAACTGAGAATTAAAAATACGTTTATCTTTACTTTGGAACTGAAGTTTCCAAATGATGTAGAATAAACTTTGAACACAACCTATCCCATAGAAATGATACAGTGTAAAATTGAGCTATTCGGCCCATCATGTTCATGCTGCCCCAAATGCACCCTTTCTAATCTCATATTTGTGCACAAAGCCCTGAAGCTTACAGCACTTAAGATGCAGATCCAGGTACATTTTAAGAGTTTAGGGTCTCTCTTCGCTCAGGCAGTGAATTCTAGGCACCCACCACCGTTTGCATAAAAGGTTTTCCTTTTGCCACTTTGCTTGAATGTATGACCCCTGGTTTTTGAGCTCTCTGCCAAGGGAAATAGATTTCTCCTGTCTATGCTACCTCTTGATTTTGTGTACCTCAATCATGTCACCCCCTAGCACCTCTGTTCCAAGGGAAATACCCCAAACCGTGCCAATCGCTCCTCATAGCTACAATTCTCCAGTTCTGGCAACATTCTAGTAAATCATCTCTTCACTCTCTGCAAAGTGATTGTGTCCTTCCTCTAATGTGGTGACCAGAAGTGCGTACAGCACTCTAGTTGTGGCGTCACCAGTGCCTTGTACAGTTTCACCATTATATCCCTACTTCTGTATTTTATATCTCTGCCAATAAACAAGAGCATTTCATATGCCTTCTTTACAACTTTATGTAAGTGTCATGCTACTTTAGGAACCACCAAGATCTCTTATTTCATCTACTCCTCTCAATATATTCTTTATTGTATATTCCCTTTTATTGTTTGGCCTCCCTGAATGCATTACCTCATACTTCGGGTTGAACGCCATCTGTCAATTGTTATGGACCAGACCAAACTCCCTCAAAATATATCAACGTTTTATTTTTTTAAAGGCTGTGTAAGCTGTTGTGTTGCAGAAGTGATTCAATTAATCCATTGCTAGACTTTTAGCTAAACACACTTTATTCTTACTCTAAAGTTAAAAGACAGACAAAATAGGATAGGCATACACTTAACTATTGAAATACTTAAAATAATATTTTATTTAACTATTAATTTTCAACTGTTCCAGTATAGCAATATCCCATAAACATACCCTTGGCAAAGGCAAATTCAGTAAAACAGATTTCCCTCACTTGCTGTCTCCTGTCCAGTCCAGGAGAAAGGAACATTGAAAGAAATAAACTAGCAGCAGAAAGAGAGACCGAAATCCATCAGTTTCAACAGCCAACTCTAAATCCCAACTGAAAGCAAAATTAAAACCCTGGGTCTGTATGACCTTGATTCCACCCACTCACTGTTCATTTGTCTAGTTAAAAGAAAACACTTAGGGAGCTCCAAGCTGTTTCCCCACTGCTTCTGAAGCACACATTCTGCCACCCATGTGGCAATACTTCTCTGCGCGAGGAACAGCACAGACCAAATCTCTCATAAAGACACAATTCTGTTGCTCTTTTCTCCCAATTCCATTAACACATGTATACCATTTGAGCTTACAGCTATCCTCTACATGCCAATTCTTGTGTCTTCTGCAAATTTTCCAATTCTGCCCACCCCAGCAAAGGTCAAGTACAAATCATTAATGTATAAAACAAACCGCAGGGGTCCTAGCACCAGGCTGTATGAAAGACCACTTGTGAAAGCTATCCATTTGCAACTGCACCCATTGATCATTATCTTTTTGTTTTCTGTTAATTAGCTAACTTTGGATCCAATTTGACATATCACCCTGTAACCATGGTCCTTTTCTTTTTTGACCCATCTGATGTGTGGAACTTTGTCAAATGCTTTACTAAGATCTATCTGGACAACATCCACTCCTCTACCCTCAAACCTCTATGTCACCACCTCAAAAAAACTCATCACATTTGTAAGGCATGACCTTGCCTTAACAAGGTCATGCTGATGATCTCAGACTAGTCTGTGCCTTTATAAGTAACAGTTTATCCAGTCTCTCAGGATTGGTTCTAATAATTAGCCACTGCTGAAGTAACACTAATTGACCTATAATTGTTTGGTATTTCCTTTGTACCCTTTATAAAGGGAACCACATTTGCATTTCTCTAGTCCTCCGGCACCTCACCTAATGAAGGTTGGAAAATAATCTTCAGAGCATTTGCAATTTCCTCCCTGACTTCCTTCAGCATCCTCAGGAACAATCCATCCAGCCCTGGACACTTGTTCACTTTCAAGGGTTTCACCTCCTCTAACATTGTCCCTCATTATGATTACTTTGTTTGTTATTTCACACTGCTCTTAGATTATGTATCCACTTCATCCCTTTTCTTTGTGAACACAGAGACAAGTATTCATTTAAAATTCTTTCCCTATCTTCTGAATCTTCACACAGTTTCCTTAGAATAGAATCCATACGTGTGGAAGCAGGCCATTCAACCTATTGAGGCTACACCGCCCCTCCGAAGAGATCTCTCACAGACCTAACCCCCCCCCCCCCCAAAAAAAATCCCTGTAACCCTGCAATTCCCATAGCTAATCCACCTAGCCTGCACAACCCTGTACACTATGGGCAATTTGGTATGGCCAGTCCACCCAACCTGCACATCTTTGGGCTGTGGGAGAAAACCGGAGTACTGGTTGAGAGAATGTGCAAAGTCCACTAACTCAGTCACCCAAGGCTGGAATCAAACCCAGGTCCCTGGTCTGAGAGTCAGCAGTGCTAACCATTGACTCACCATGCTGCCTTTCTTCATTTTTGATAGGTCACACTTTTCTGATAGCTACCCCATTGCTCTTTACAACTTGTGTTTCCCTTTATCTTGCTAATATTTTTTTCATGCTCTCAATTTGATTTTTTTTTTATTTACTTGATCACTATACCTTCTAAACTCTTCTAGGCTACCTGCAGTTTTGAGGTTTTTGTAGCCATTATGAACTCTTTTTCTGTTCAATCTTTCCCTGTATTTTTCTAGACAACTATGGGGGTCTAGATTTGGCAGTGCTACTTATTTTTGGAGGTGAAACGTCTGTGCCTCAAAGGTTTTGCTTTTTAGAGCCTCCCACTGGTTTGCCACTTTATCCTTTAGTAGTCTTGTCCACCTCAGCCAAATCACTGCTCAGTTTTTTAAAATGTCTTCCCCCAGTTAAAACCTTTACTCCTGATGGACTTGTCCTTTTTCCATAATAATTCTAAATCCAATCGAATTGTGGTCACTATCCCTGATATGGTTGCCCATTGTCAGTTCGAGTTGCTCATCTTAATTTCCTAAAACTAAATCCAAAATTGTGTCTCTTGTTGGATGCATCACGTTTTTTCAAAAATAAAATTACTGGATGCAGTACATTAACTTTTCACCCTTGTGCCCCTTGTATTGCTTGAAACTCAGTTGATATTGAATAGTTAAAATCACCTACTATTATTGCCCTCTTATTCCCATCGGCAAAATCTACAAATGTTCTTCTACCTTCCTCCCACTATTTGGGGGTCTGTAGTATAGTAGCGTGACTGTCCCTCTTATTCATAAGTTCGACCCATAAAGTTTCATGTGTTAACCGATTGAGTGTGTCATTCCTTCTCACAACTGTCATTAGTTCTTTAACTAGTACTACTAATCACCTCCCTTTTAGTCACACACTCTATCCTGCCTGAGAATTCTATTTGGGGATGTAGAGCTGCTATCTCTGCCCCTCCTTTAGCCAGATTTCTATTATAGCAATAACAGCATGCTGCCATTCTTGTAATGCTCGCTGGACACTTTTAAATTAATTTCTTTTGTCTCTCCAAGTCTCTGACTGCATCATTAATGTTCCACCTCCTGTTTCCTAATCTGAATCTGATCCATCTAAGCCTACCTTTTGGTTTCCATCCCCTTGTCACACTAGTTTAAAACCTCATCAGCACTAGCAAAGGCCATGAGAATATTTGTTCCGTCTCTGCCCAGGTACAACCTGTCAGGCTTGCACAGGTCCCACCTTCCTCAAACACAGTACCAGTGCCTTGAGAATCCAAACCTCTCCTTCGTACACAGTTTCTCCAGCCATGCATTCATCTATTCTATCCTCGTAGTCCTGCTTTCGCTTGCACATGACACTGGGAGTAATCCTGAGATTAGAACATTTTAAGGTCCTGCATTTTAATTTATCTCTGTTTATTCAGCTTTCGGGTCTTCAGTCTTGCTTACCTATGTCATTGATACTTATATGTAGCATGCCCAGTGGATGTTCATTCTCCCACTCCAGAATGTCCTGCAGCTACTCCATGACAATCTTGACCCTGGCACCAGGAAGGCAATATACCATCCTGGATTCATGTCTGCAGTCACAGAAGCATCTGTCTGTACACTTTACTTTTGAATCCCTTATCACTATAACCCTACTGCCCATTTCCTCCCCTTCAGCATAGTAGAGGCATCTGCGGTACATGACTTGGTTGATGTTGCTTTCCCCTGAGAGTCTATACCCAACCTGACAGTACTCAAAGTAGTAATTTGTTTGTGAGAGAGAGAGAGAGAGAGATGACCATCGGGGACTCCTGCACTTCTTTCCTGAGCCTTTTACTTAGTCTGATGGTCACCCATTCCCTTTCTGCCTGTGTAATCCTCACCTGCAGTGTGATTGCTTTGCTAAACCTGCTATCCGTGACATTCTCAGCATCATCGATGCTCCAGAGTGAGTCTATCCACGGTTGCAGTTTCAGCTCCAGCTCCATAAAGGCAGTTAGCTAGTAGCTGCAGCTGGGCACACTTTGCACATGCAATCATCAGGGACACAGCAAGTGCTCCTTATTTCCCACATTGCACAAGAGGAGCACACTACAGGTCTGAGGTTTTCTGTCATGACTTCTCTCTAAGTTAAGCAGGTTAATCTCTTGAAGAAAATTTAATTAAACAAAGGACCTTCCTCCACTTCAAACTCTTCTCTTATAATTGTATGTCCCTACCTTTCATTTAAGCTAATATACTTAAAATAATACCTTTAAAAACTGCAAGACAATACCTGCATGTATCACTTACCAGTTGGCTGTTTCCATTGGAACTGCCACTTTCTGAACTGCCTAGACTGAGACTAAGCGCCACACTTAGTCTTTCAGTTTCAGCTTTACCTACTCTGTATCTCACTTAATTCCCAATTTTCCCCCAACTTCAAAGCACTTTTCTTTAGCCAAACAGCACTGAGGGCCTGAAAAATAATGCTTCTGAATGGAATCAAATCAGTTGTTCCATTAACAAACTTCACCTGAGAGTGACCGAGCTGACTCTTGTTTCAGAAATATGCCTGAAACTATACCCAATCATATGAGGAGGTTTTAGGTACCAGATTCAAGAACTAATTTAAGATTCACCCTGAAATAAAGTTTAATTCCCACTTACCCTTTGCAACTTACCCCTTGAAAATGTTTCCACCCAACTCTAAAGAGTACTCATTTAGCCAAACGACACTGCCCATTCAATTATCTTATCCAAAATATTAGTATATAGCACATCTTCGTAACAGTTATCAACCTAATGTTTCTACATGCCAGTGAAGTTTTTAATGTAAAGTCATGAATTGTAATTCACTTCTATCTGATAATCTGCTTTGAAAAATAAATTTCTATGAGGCGTCTGCCTTTCTTTTCTATTCTATAGTGATGGGATTTGAATAATAACTGTGTATAGGTAAAAACAATGACTGCAAATGCTGGAAACCAGATTTTGGATTAGTGGTGCTGGAAGAGCACAGCAGTTCAGGCAGCATCCGAGGAGCAGCAAAATTGACGTTTCGGGCAAAAGCCCTTCATCGGGAATAAAGGCAGAGAGCCTGAAGCATGGAGAGATAAGCTAGAGGAGGGTGGGGGTGGGGAGAAAGTAGCATAGAGTACAATATGTGAGTGGGGGGAGGGAATGAAGGTGATAGGTCAGGGAGGAGAGTGGACTCCCAGGTCATTTCCTCTGCCCTGAAGCTCTTCAACCATGACTCCACCCTCTTCCCTGACCTATCACCTTCATCCCCTCTCCCACTCACCTACTGTACTCCATGCTACTTTCTCCCCACCCCCACCCTCCTCTAGCTTATCTCTCCACGCTTCAGGCTCTCTGCCTTTATTCCCGATGAAGGGCTTTTGTCCGAAACGTCGATTTTGCTGCCTGAACTGCTGTGCTCTTCCAGCACCACTAGTCCAATAACTGTGTATAGGCTAGTTGCACCATCGTGTGGACATGAACAGCAACAGCAGTATATTTTTTCACATGGCTGTTGATTTTATTTGCTTTCTGCAAGCATTATTAATTTTTTATTTGACTTGATGAAGCCAGTTGCAAGAAGATACATTGAAATATTTTTTAGATGTTATATCAATTCAGCTGCAAACCTCTCTTACTAATTTATACTATAAAATTAAACAAAAATCTTAAACTAATTTATAATGCACACCATATTCTCCTTCTGCACTGTGATTGAAAAAATCATTACATCAACTCATTACATGAGCACGTTGGCTCAGTGGTTAGCACTGCTGCCTCACAGCAGCAGGGTCCCAGGTTCGATTCCAGCCTTGGGTGACTGTGTGGAGTTTGCACATTCTTCCCGTGTCTGTGTGGGTTTCCTCTGGGTGCTCCAGTCTGAAGATGTGCAGGTCAGGTGAATTGGCCATAGTATTAGGTGCATCAGTCAGGGTGGGTTACTCTTCGGGGGGGGGGGGGGGGGGTGTGTGTGTGTGTGGACTTGTTGGGCCGAAGGGCCTGTTTCCACACTAGGGAATCTAATCTAAACTATGTGCCTCCTTCAGGTTCATGCTGGGAGTCTTTGATTGTGCGTTGAAGTGTAAGACGTGTGATGTAAACAAAATTGAAACATCGTGCTGTTAGTGGCAGTGCTGTATTGTTGGATACATATAGGTGTTGAAATGAAATTGAAACCTTTGACTGTTGCTCTGAATTTTATAACATAATGTCATTCAAAGAAGAACAGGAAATCGAAGTGTCTTATCCAAAATGTGTTTTCCAAACTTTGATTTTTGACTTATCGTAAATTCATGAAGTATTTTTCATGCCTATATGTCAGGTTTAACTTCTCCAGTATGATGTGAGCTAGCCTCTGAGAATTAGCGGTGACAATTTTGTTCAAGAAAATCCAATATCCAGGAAGATGAAATCCTTTCCTGCATGATCTGCACTTCTCACATTTCAATGCCTAAACAGCTTTCTGTCGAATAATTCAGTGGAATAAACCCAAAACAAGCTGAAGGTGACTATTCTTTGGCTTTCTACTTCAGTATTTAGTAATATGTGTCTTTAATTAAGAGCAATCAGGATTTAAAGAGACTATTAGCACTCTTGGGCAGTGAACAATAGGGGTGAGAGAAAGCAGTAATGAGAGCACCAAATGTGAGGGCATATGAATAGTTCATTGTTTTCATCATTTTTATAGGAATCACCCATCATTGTAAAAATATGTACCATTATTCATAGTTTTGGAAATTTTATTTGAAAATCTGGCATTCTTTGTACGAGGGAAGGTGGTTATGAGTACTAGACGTCAATTATCTTTGTCTTCAGCAAGGCAATAGCACATTCCTTGTGGTAGTTTCCAAGGCTCAACCATCTTTAGCCACTTCATCAATGATCATCTCTTCATCACAAGCTTATAAATTGAGGTATTTGCTCATTATTGCATTGTGTACACCTTTAACAGTATACTGACTTTAAATTTCCTGACCAAAGTGCACTGTCTCCATGCACCTGATTGCTTGGTTTTTGGGTGCTGCAGAGGATAGCCCTTACTTGCTGATTGGGAGGAGGCCAGGGGAAGAGAAATGTTAAGTCAAGATATTAGCAAAGTCATCATGGGATAGATTTGGAGGGCAAAGCTCAAAGTGAATGATTACACTGTGTATTGATGAACTATCTTCACAGATCTACAGCCAAATAGGTTTTGAGGCCAGATCCCCTGTCCTTTTGGCCATCTTGCAATTGAAGAGGAACCAGTGTAGTAGGAAATAGGAGCAGCAACAGGCGTAGGCTGTGGACAAGTATGCAGAGGCACAAGTATCAGATAGCTCGGCCATAACAACCACGGTTTTTGGTTCAAAACAGAATTTTCTGGCATCATAGCAGCTGTCTTTAACTTTGAAGGCTTTGGCCTGCTGAGAGTTTCCTGGAAGATACTACTTTGCCTTGACCTGCTGTGGGCATTAAGGTCTCTGAAAGATGGGAGATTTAGAGATCTCATTACCTTGGCCACTTACCTGAGCATTTTCTTTTTGTGTTTTCACTTGCACCTCCCTGATCCTTTTGAGATGAATGGTTACCTGGAAAGAAGTCAAGGATGCCTTGGCCACCTCTTGCCTTGCCAGTGATACTGTGCTACAGTGATAAAGTGCGGGTCCCAGTGCATTTTTGAAGTTGTTGTGTGGTCTGCTGGGTATGGCTCTCCAAAATAGCCATCATTCTTTCCACAGAGGCAGCCAAATGTTCACCTGCCAGAAATACTACAGTGGTGCTTGAACACCTTCATCTTTGGCTGTTATCTTCTGATAGTGTCTCACATCTCTGCCAAATGTTTTCGAATAGAAACATGCCATCCACAGGGGCTGAATAGCAGTCCTCAAAATCAGTGATTTACTTCCCAGAACATGTCTTCGAGTCTACTCTGTAGGTCTATCAAGGTGACTGTTTCATTGCTAGTAGAAGGTGCATGTGAACATTTTGTGTATCCTCTGAGTTTTGAGGGGCGTTTTCCTGTGAGGTGTTGGTGCTAGGAGGATGATGTGTTTTGTTGTCTTCTGGTATTTGTTTGCATCTGGATAAAAGAAGAGAAAACTAGTGAACCATACAAAGTGGAAGCTTTTTCACTGCTTCTTGTAGCAGATATATTTCTCCATTTCTGTAAGAGTGGTCATGGTCCACTCCTACCAGCTTTGAGGGGTGACGATGTGACCCCTTACAGCAGTGCGGGCTTGTTCCCTCCTGTTGTATGCTCTCTATCCTTCTGACAGAGAAAGATTGATTGATTGATTGAGATTTTATTTTGCACATATGCAGTTTGAGCATGCATGGCCATATTTGGTCCAGAACCTGTCCCAGTAATCAAGCGGCTGTTCGCGACTCTACAGCTGAGAGAGTTTTGATAGCATGAGGTGGCTCTTAACACTTGAGTGCACATCATCCATGTGATGCTGAGGCTTGTAGGAAAAAGTCCCATGTTATGCAAAAACAGACATTGCTGGAGAAATTCTGCAGCTCTGGTGGCATCTCTGGAGAGAAAGCAGATTTAATGTTTCGAGTCCAGCAATTTACTTGTTTGTTTTTGTTTCTAATTTCTAACATCGACAATTCTTTCAGTTTTTTGTCTTCAATGACGTACCTGTGTTAATCACCGCTCAGACTGACTGCCCTTATGAGTGTAAATTTGTAGTGAATGAGCAGTGACATGTGCCTTTACAGAGCACAGGAGATCATTTAACCTCTTTTTGAACTTTGGGTGAATTATGCTGCCCATGGACACTGACCAATGCACCTGTCTTGGTCTGATGGGCGAGCCTCCTGCTGTCATTGTTTGGAGGATTACTTACTTTATTTCCTGGACTGCTTGGACCAGAATCTATAGTGGGACCTAGCTGAAACTTTGGGCCTGTTTTTGTCTGATCTAGAAAGTCCAAGGGAGTGGTGGTGAGCAATGTATGCCATTACAATGCTGCAGGTTTGCAGTGAATTGAGGGCAACTAGGAGGTCTATAAACATGGCTCCTTACTTTCAACCCCAATGGGCACCAGAATTCTGAGCTGTTGATCTGTCTCATAAAATGTGCTGTTGAACCTCTGCAAAAACTAACATGCACATGCACTAAGCTGAAAATTGCATGACCACAAGAGAAAAACCTGAGTTGTCTTTGAGTACACATCGAGGAGAAAGTGAGGACTGCAGATGATGGAGATCAGAGCTGAAAATGTGTTGCTGGAAAGACACAGCAGGTCAGGCAGCATCCAAGGAACAGGAGAATCGACGTTTCAGGCATGAGCCCTTCTTCAGGAATGAGGAAAGTGTGTCCAGCAGGCTAAGATAAAAGGTGGGGAGGGGCATTGGAAATGTGATAGGTGGAAGGAGGTCAAGGTGAGGGTGATAGGCCGGGGTGGGGGCGGAGAGGTCAGGAAGAAGATTGCAGGTTAGGAAGGTGGTGCTGAGTTTGAGGGATTTGACTGAGACAAGGTGGGAGGACGGGAAATGAGGGAAACTGGAGAAATCTGAATTCATCGCTCGTGGTTGGAGGGTTTTCCTAGGCGGAGGATGAGGCGCTCTTCCTCCAGCCGTCGTGTTGCTATGGTCTGGCGATGGAGGAGTCCAAGGACCTGCATGTCCTTGGTGGAGTGGGAGGGGGAGTTGAAGTGTTGAGCCACGGGGTGGTTGGGTTGGTTGGTCCGGGTGTCCCAGAGGCGCTCTCTGAAACGTTCCGCAAGTAGGCAGCCTGTGATCGACAATGCTCTCCACCGCATCTCCTCCACTTCCCGCTCCTCCGCCCTTGAGCCCCGCCCCTCCAATCGCCACCAGGACAGAAC
>NC_057731.1:37263377-37323551 GCF_004010195.1 Chiloscyllium plagiosum
ATCACAGTCAAATCCCTCGAACTCAGCACCACCTTCCTAACCTGCAATCTTCTTCCTGACCTCTCCTGGCCTATCACCCTCACCTTGACCTCCTTCCACCTATCACATTTCCAACGCCCCTCCCCCAAGTCCCTCCTCCCTACCTTTTATCTGCTGGACACACTTTCCTTATTCCTGAAGAAGGGCTCATGTCCGAAACGTCGATTCTCCTGTTCCTTGGATGCTGTGCTTTTCCAGCAACTCATTTTCAGCTTTGAGTACACATGATGACCACTTCTTGAACTGTAATTCTGAGGGGTGTGTGCATACATCTTTGAAGTTACTCGACATAATGAGATTTGTTAGTAATGGAATTTTGGATTTGTTAAATTTAGACATGGAATTTAAAAGAAAAGGAGTAGGGAAGTTCGGTCGAATCTTTATAGAACTATAGAGTAGTTTGTCAATAGTTAAGTATCACATCAGTTCTAGTTGTCATGTTTTGGAGGGGATTTGTGTGTCAATAATGGGTGAGGAAGATATTTATCAGTATGGATTTGGGGATGGGATATTTCAGGTATTATGAATTCAGTGGATCGAAATGGCTGTCTGACTTGAAATTTTGACCAAATTTAATGCTTTTGTTTCAGTTAACTGATGCATTTTGAGGCAGCACATTTCAAAGATGTTTATTTTTTGAGAATGCAAATTCTGCAATGTAATTAAATATGTGGATTCTAATGTTCGTTGTTGTGATCATTATCTGACAATGAAAATGTACACTTCATGTTTCAAATATGATTTAAGTTGTTTAATACTGAATTTTGTGAGTTGTTGCTATATGTCCCTGGGTTGACTAAGAACGCATGTCACAAAACAATTGAAATATTACATTTGTATTCTAGGACCAGATTGCTCTTTGACTGTTCCATCAATGGAATCCTATTGGGTACTGCCAAACATTAAACCCTTTAGCCCCAGTGTGAGCCGTGCATCTCACAAGGCTGTTGTATATGGGAAGTTTATGTGGGTAATTGGTGGATATACCTTCAATTATAGTTCATCGCAGATGATCCTTAAGTAAGTATGTGTTTGTAATTTAGTCTTAGCAGTTGTTGTATTTCACTTGAAGACTTGCATGTTTACTCATGTAAATTTGATGATCTCTTAGCTCTTCTTATTTGTTTGATAGTCTGCAGAGTTCAGACATCTGTTATGTTTGGAATCTCCAAGTATAGCAATTTAAATAGGCCACTTGCTTTTTTTTAAATACATTGACATTCGACATTTTCCCATACATTGCATTTTTAAAAAGCTTTTTAATGAAGTTCCATGCCGTTTTTCTACATACAAGCTACGAAGTGACTTTTGTTTGAAACCTAAGTTCTCCTATCTGAAATTTCAACAAGTTTAATAAATTTTCACTTTGCAGGTCCTTTTCTTTCATCAGATCAAATTGCCAATGGTTGGAGTTAACTAGAAAGGTCTATGAAGACTTGTAAAAGGGATTCCTTGTTAGTGTCTGGTTGTGACATGCAGATTCTCTATATAGTTCTGAAGTTTTGGCGTCTCTGGTCTCTAAATTTACGAGGAGATTTCATAAACTGCTGCTTCTCCATTTCCTTGCTATTACAGCATGATTTAATCTGACTTTGCACAATCAAGTATGATACCACCCAGATTTGATATAACATATCTTTCCCTAAAATTTCAGTACAATGTTCCAGAAAATTTACTGAACTGTAAATAACTTGCATAGGTTTTCTTAATATTCCTTGCATACCTTCTCCCTAGCTTGGCTGAAGATATTGACACCTAATATGATAATCCTTAGGTGCCTGTTGCCCACTGGTACATAAAAAATGATGAGTATTGGCAGGATCTTTAAATTGTGGGCTGTTCACACTTGAGCCTCCTTGTGCCCAAATTCAATGTTCACATATATACTTTTTAGTAATATCTTTGGATAGTGATTTGAGAATGCAACCTGAAGTGAATGGCTCACCCACATTCAGGACTGCTAAACATCAGCAGCCACTGTGTTGTTGATCAAGTAGTCCGATTGTGATTTGAAACTGAATTATTTTCTGTATGTCTCATTTACGCAGTGGTTTTACCAACTAAAGTGCTCCTTGATGACACCGTAGCATTTATATCTAATTGAATTCTACGCAACAACTGACGTGGAGGCTTATTTGTTGAGCTTGGCAAAGGCTGAGATTGGTAATAGGATTGTGGAATATTATGATTAGGCAAGAAATTGGAATTGAAGTCAATGATTAGGTATAATATAGAATGACAGCATAGGTTTGAAGTGCCTAATAGCCTAATTCTATTTCTTATCACCATTTGTGCTAGATATTTATGAGCACAACCTGATGAGAAGAAATGTGAATGGTCTGTTGTGATAAAGCTGCTCCTTTAACAAGTTTATGCAGTCCTTGGCTTTTTTTTTCAGACGTCATAAATGACACCGACTTCGAAAGGTCTGATGTGTAGGGTTTTGGAGCTTGTTTGATAATAGCTAACAGATACTGCCTCAGGATGAAGGCTTTCAAGTTTAAAAACAAACACTTCTACAATGAAAGAGGAGTGCCCAGTTCTCCCAGCTCAGCTTTTCTCTGGTTTGGTATTTAGCAGTAGTGTGGAAAAAAGCTGCTGGACACAAAAACAAAACAGGTCCAGGCTGGAACTCTCTCTTTGACTTCTATCTTGTAAGAACCTGTTTGATTTTTTTCATTTGTTCCAAGGGGTGTTTATGGGGTTTCTTGCAAGATTTTGGAACAGCATCATTAAATTGGGATAATCTATTGGGTTTTCAGGTAGAATAAGTTATTCGGTATTCTCTTCACTTTGTTTGTGTTTCATTCAGTAATCTTGTGAATAATTCTGTTTGTTTAAAACTAAGTGGTTTGACCAGCTGATTCTCTCCTGGAATATCGACTTTTTACCTGCTTAAAACAGCTAGCAAAGTTAGGGGTCTGGGCTACATTCTTGAAGTCTTTTGAGGGGTCTGACCTGGTCCATAATACTGTCTATTGTTAGCGATTTTTGAGAAGATTTGTAGCTCAGTTTGATGGTAAGTATGTAAGTTAGCTCGCTGAGCTTGAAGATTTGTTTTCAGACGTTTCGTCACCATATGTGGTAACATCATCAGTGAGAGTCTCCAGTGAAGCGCTGGTGATATGTCCCGTCTCTGTTTATAGGTCTTGGTTTCTTAAGGTGGGTGATGCCATTTCCGGTTCTTTATTTCAAGGGGAGGTAGATAGGAGCTAAATCAATGTATTTTATTGATGGAGTTCTGGTTAGAATGCCTGCCTCTCAGAATTCTTAAACGTGTCATTGTTTCGCCTGTCCGAGGATCTGTGTGTTGGCCCAATCAAAGTGTATGTAAAGAAAGTAGCAATAATGGGTCATGTCTATTGGTGGCCAGTTGGTGTTCATGAATCAAGTCTCCTGCTACTTTGTCTGATTTTTTTTTACAGTTCTTGCATGGTATCTTGTAAATGTCTGGAAGTCATTTCTGATGTGAGTTTGATGTAATGTATTGTGGCTATAATTTTTGGTTGCATTGTGTCTGCTTGTTTGGGTTTGTATCTGAGGAATCAGTGGATTGTGTTTATTGGGTACGCGTTTTTCTTGAAAGCATTATATAGACATTTTTCTGCTTTTTGTAGTTCTTGGATGCTGCAGTGTGATGTAGCTTGTTGAAATGTCTTGATGTAGCTCCCTTTGTGGGTGTTGGGATGATTGCTTCTGAAGTCAGTGTTTGTTGTTTTTGTGTAGATGCTGGTTTGAAGCTCTCCATTAACTGTACATTTCAACTGTCACATGTAGGAATGGGAGTCTGTTGTCATTCTCTTCTTCCTTTTTGTGAATTTTATGCCTGTCAGGATGTCACGGTGTCGTATGTTTCCTCTAATTTGTTCCATTTTGTGATGACAAAGGCGTAATCTAGGTAGTGGACCCAGAATTTGGGTCGGATAGATGGGAGGGCAAGGAGAAAGTAAGGTCTGCAGATGCTGGAGATCAGAGTCCAGAGTGTGTTGCTGGAATAGCACAGCAGGTCAGGCAGCATCCGAGGAGCAGGAGAATCAATGTTTTGGGCCAGACCTCTCCTTCAAGAATGAGGCTGGGAGCCTCGGGGGTGGAGAGATAAATGAGAGGGGGGTGGGGCTGGGGAGAAGTTAGCTAAGAGTGCAATAGATGGATGGAGATAGGGATAAAGGTGATAGGTCGGAGAGGAAGGTAGAGCGGATAGATGAGAAGGAAGAGAGACAGGTGGAACAGGTCATGAGGGTGGTGCTGAGCTGGAAGGTTGGAACTGGTGTAAGGTGGGGGAAGGGGAAATGTGAAAACTGGTCAAGTCCACATAATACCCTGGGGTTGAAGGGTCCCAAAGCGGAAGATAAGGCGTTCTTCCTCCAGGCGTCAGGTGGTGAGGGAGTGGTGGTGGAGGAGGCCCAGGACCTGCATGTCCTTGACGGAGTGGGAGGGGGAGTTTAATTGTTTGGCCATGGGGCAGTGGGGTTGATTGGTGCGGGTATCCCAGAGATGTTCTCTAAAGCACTCTGCGAGTAGGTGTCCAGTCTCCCCAATGTAGAGGAGTCCACATTGGGAGCAATGGATACAATAACTGATGTATGGAAGTGCAGGTGAAATTTGTTGGATGTGGAAGGCTCCTTAGGGCCTTGAATGGAGGTGAGTGGGGGGAAGGTGTGAGCGCAGGTTATGCAATTCCTGTGGTGGCAGGGGAAGGTGCCAGGAGGGGAGGGTGGCTTGGTAGGTGTGTGGACCTGACCAGGTAGTCACAGATGGAACGGTCTTTGCAGAAAGTGGATAGGGGTGAGGAGGGAAATATATCTCTGGTGGTGGGGTCCATTTGTCGGTGGCGGAAATGTCGGCTGATGGGATTTATGAGGAGGTTGCTGGGGTGGAAGGTGAGGACCATGGGATTCTGTCCTTGTTGCAGTTGGAGGGGTGGTTTTCGAGGGCAGAGATGCAGGATGTGGATGAGATGGGTTTGAGAGCATCTTCATTCCTGAAGAAGGGCCTGTGCCCGAAATGTCGAATCTCCTGTTCCCTGGATGCTGCCTGACCTGCTGTGCTGTTCCAGCAATAAAGTTTCAACCTTGAGAGCATCTTCAACCATGTGGGAGGGGAAGTTTCGGTCTTTAAGGAAGGAGACCATCTGGTGTGTTCTGTGGTGGAACTGGTCCTCTTGGGAGCAGATGCGGCAGAGGAATTGGGAATACAGGATAGCATTTTTGCAGGCGGTAGGGTGGGGGGAGGTGTAATCCAGGTAGCTGTGAAAGTCGGTAGGTTTGTAAAAAAAAAAAATGTCAGCGTTGAATTGGTCTTCGTGGATGGAGATGGAGAGGTCTAGGAAGGGGAGGGAGGTGTTAGAGATGGTCCAGATGGGAGGGCAGCTTGTTCATGTCTCTGCATTACTGCTTCCGCTATGAGCCCTGATATTGGTGATCCCATAGGTGTTACGTTGACCTGTTTGGTTTTGTTATTGAATGTGAAGTGGATGCTGAGGCACAGGTCTACTAGTTTGACAAAGTTGTCTTTTCTGATGAAGTTGGTGTTTGTGGTCCTGGTTTTCCTAGTAGTGATGCCAGTGTTTCTTTGGCCAGGTCAATGTTAATTGACGTGAAAAGGGTTTTAATGTCAAAGGAGACCATTATTTTGTCCTCTTCTATTTTGGTGCCTTTGGTGTTCAGGAATTCTTGGAGAGTGAATGGAGTGGTGTGAATCTTCAATTAGGTGCTTTAGTTTTTGGTGGAGTTCTTTTGGCTAGTCTGTATGTTGGTGTTCCAGGTAGGGAGGCTATGGTTCTGAGGCTGGGGGGGGGGGTCAACAGGTTTGTATATTTTTGGTAATTTGTATATTTTTGGATCCATCTGGTTTCATGTTTTGGAAGTCTATCCTGTTCAATTTTCCTAATTTTTTTTACGTTCTGTGAGAAAGAATGAGATTCTGTTTAGCAGTTGTGGGGTTGGGTATATCACCACCTGCTGGTAAGTGTCCAAAAAGCATTTGCCTTTTCAAGATAGTTGGATTTTTTTAAAATAAGGATCATCCGTCCCTTGTCTGCAGGTAAGGTTAAATATTAATGTGTTATAGCTTGTGTTGAAAAACAAGAACAGTCGTCTGTTGCTAGAGGGAATTATTGCCTTTGAACTGTCTAGTTTGCAACAGGTGCAGCGTTGTCTATGTCAGTATAAAATTGGCAAATTCTGTGTTTGTGATTTGAGCAAAAGTTTTTTAGTGAATCAAGACAGCTGACATCATAAGCAATGGAAAGAATTGGCATCCCTCAATATGCCGAATAATGCTCATGTAATGGTGAGAGAGAAAATTCAGATATTTGTAGTGTTATGGACCAGAGCAGACCCACTCAAAATATATTAAGAAGGTAACCTAGACACTAACTTTTTTGAACTTTAAAAGTAAATGTAAGATGTTGCATTCTAGATGCAGTTTGATTGGTCGAACTACTCGATGCTAAGCAAAACGCAGTTTATTCATACACCATTGTTAGAATGCAATCAAAGAAATATTAAAGAATTGGCATCGTTGTAATTCAATGAAAATACTAAACACAGTAATAGATACAGTAACTATTTCTAATTAATTGTTCCAAAAAGTAACATCCCATAAACACCCTTGGCAAAAGCAGCCAATAAAATATATTGTGTATCATGCGATTCTTGTAGCCCAGGAGGAAAAACATGAGAACTCTGTAGCAGGGGGAGATGGACTGCAGCTTCCAAACTCTGCTGAGAATCCAGCAATAACTGCTGAACGTTAAAACTAAACGTCCTGGCTCTGTGGGAGCTTGACCACACCTATTTAGGCTGCTTCTATTCTTCCAACGTTTAACAAAAAAATTTCCAAGGCCTGCCAAGCTGTTTGCTTTATAAGTTTTCAATAGGCAGCTCAGCATGTCAGCTTTAAAACCTCCCTTCAAAAAAAAGGACAAAATAGACCTTTTAAAGCCATTGTGTTGTCGCCCATTCCCCAATTTAGAAAGATGCCTTCAATTTTAAAAACCTTTTTTGTCTTGTGCTATTAGTACACTAAATGCATTCAAAGTTTGTGAGAAGATTTGTAGCTCGGGTGCTCGTTGTTGTGGTTCTGTTCACTGAGCTGGGAATTTGTGTTGCAGACGTTTCGTCCCCTGTCTAGGTGACATCCTCAGTGCTTGGGAGCCTCCTGTGAAGCACTTCTATGATCTTTCCTTCTGCATTTGTAGTGGTTTGAATCTGCCACTTCCGGTTGTCAGTTCCAGCAGTCCGTTGCAGTGATCGGTATATTGGGTCCAGGTCGATGTGCTTATTGATTGAAACTGTGGATGAGTGCCATACCTCTAGGAATTCCCTGGCTGTTCTCTGTTTGGCTTGTCCTATAATAGTAGTGTTGTCCCAGTCGAACTTCCTAAGCAAGTTGTCAGAAAAAGCTCAGCAGAGAAGATGGAAAATTGATCACATTAATTTCCCAAGCCAGATATTGATGTGGTTGAATCTGCAGCTATTACCAGAGTCTCAGTGTTAAATGGAAGGATATTTGATAGTGACTGAAACAAACAGAAATTGCTAGAAAAGCTCAGCAGGTCTGGCAACAACTGTGCAGAGAAATCAGAGTTAACGGTTCGGGTCTAGTGATCCTCCCTCAGAATGTTTTACACTGTATAAGGGATCCTTTTGAAATTATTGTAACAAAGAGAAGTAGAGAATATACTAGCTGTCTATGTGGTGTACAAAATCCCATGCAAGGACTGCACAAAATACTACAAAGGACAAACAGGAAGACAGCTAACGATCCGCATCCATGAACACCAACTAGCCACGAAAGAACACGACCAGCTATCCTTAGTAGCCACACATGCAGATGACAAGCAACATGAATTCGGCTGGGACAACACTACTATTATAGGACAAGCCAAACAGAGAACAGCCAGGGAATTCCTAGAGGCATGGCACTCATCCACAGATTCAATCAATAAGCACATCGAACTGGACCCAATATACCGACCACTGAAACGGACAGCTGGAACTGACAACCGGAAGCGACAGATTCAAACTACTACAAATGCCGGAGGAAGGATCATAGAAGCGCTTCACAGGAGGCTCCCAAGCACTGAGGATGTCACCTAGACAGGGGACGAAACGTCTGCAACACAAATTCCCAGCTCGGCGAACAGAATCACAACACTAAATGCATATATACTACATTGGATCTAAGCATGCAAACAATCACTACTACAGTCCATGTCAGTCCATTTTATTTGTCCCCACTAACTAACTACCAAAGTTACAAAATCTGATTCCTATCCTATTCCACATTTGGAAGGCTGTATTGAGAAGGTGGGATAAGCAACTTATAAGTTGGACTTATTCAGATGATATTGAAAGAAAGAAGAAAATTCATCAAAGTTGTGACAACGCCTCGTGAATTGCATTCTTTCGACTTGCTGGGGGTATAATTTTCAAATTGAATGGCTGCAATAATAACTTCCATCTAAACAGTGTGAAATCTTTGTCCTAAAATTTCTCCTAAAGCTTTAAGGAGTTATGATCTGTACATACAATTGTCTCAAGACACATTGCTGACAATATAAATGTTGAAATGTTGCAACGCCAGCACCAAACTCAAGGTCTCCTTCTCAATTATAGAATATTTATATTGATGATTATTCAATTTTCTTGAAAAATACACAGTAGGTTTTTCTAGCACTTGTATTTTTCTAGCACCTGTATTATTGTAAGAGTACAGCACTGACACCCACATCACTCTTATTGATAATCACCTTGAAAAGCTTAGTGAATTAGGTGTGGCAAACGCTTGGCAGTGGTTAACACAGCTTTCAGGCTGTCAAATGCTTTCTTACCGTCCTCTGTCCATTTGAAATTTTCTGCAACTCTTCAAGTCAGTCTGAGGAGCAACCACACTGCTAAAATTCAATACGACTTTCTGATTTAAAAAAAAACTTTATCCCAGGAATCATAGTATTGCCCTCTTCATTGATAGTATGGGAAACTCCCAAAAAACCTTAGTTTTCACATCCCATGGGGCCATCAGTCAATGTGACTTTGGCTTTTGCAAACTCCCTATTAGCCAGGTTTATCATCCAGCCCACTTCCCAAAGCCAATTTAAAAATTCTGATAGATGCTGCAAATATTCTTTCCATGTGCGATTAAAAATGATCACGTCCTCTATGTACACCACAGAATTAGGTAATCTCGCAATAACTTTATTGGTTATTCTTTGTGGCTGATGCATTTTTCATGTCAAATGGCATGACTTTAAGCTGGTACAGTCCATTTGGTATCATGAAAGTTGGAATTTTCTTCTTTCTTTCAATATCATCTGAATAAGTCCAATTTATAAGTTGCTTATCTACCTTTTCAATACAGTCTTCCAAATGTGGAATAGGATATGAATCAGATTTTGTAACTTTGTGATAGTCCACACATTCCTTATATGCAATCGTTGGATATTGACTGGTTTTGGAACAGTTACTATGGGTGAGCTCCATTTGCTGCAGCTCACTTTGATTATAGTGCCTTTGCTCATGTGTTCAATGTTTTTTTTGAACCTGTGCCAACTTTGGAGGGTTATGTCTACAAGCATGTTGTTTAATTGCATCAGCATGTCATACATCTATTTCATGCATAATTAGACGAGTGCTTCCCAGCTTATTCTCACATATCTCCCCATATGATGTGAATAACTCATTCAGGCCATAATTTTTGAGAACTTCCTCATTGTCCAATTTAATTTGAGGCGTATCCAATTAGGAATCATTGGAACTTGATTCTTCATTCTGTGTTGTAACCTGTAACCCATTCCATTTGTTTTCCTTCCCCATCAAAATATCTTTTGAGCATATTCACATCACACACTCTGAGATTTCTTTCTATCTGACTTTCTTATGAAATAATTTACCTCTCTCAATTTCATTTCAATTTGATAAGGCCCACTAAATCTTGCCTTGACCACTGGAAGCAATGCTAATACTTCCCATCCACATAAGTAAAATTGGAAATTTCTTTGATATTGTGTCTTCCTTTTGTTTCATTTCATGCTTTGCTACTTTTAACTGTTGTCCAGCCAGCTCTATTTAATTTTTCCCTAAAATTTGACAAATAGTCCAAATGTGTGGTTTCTGAACTCTGATACTCACCAATTTCTCCTTAATTAATTTGTGTTCCTCTCACCTCATGCCCAAAAACTAATTTAAATGGACAGGGAGATTAATTTGGTGCATCCCAAATTGCAAAAAGTACAAATGGAATTCCTTTATCCCAAACCTCTGAATGAATAGTTTTGAATATAAGCCCTCAACATGGTCTTTAAAGTTTGATGCCATATTCTAATGCTGTCTGTGATTCTGGATGGTATGCAGGGAATTTAAATTGTTTTATTCCTAAACTGTCCTTAACTTCCTTAATAGGTTTGATGTAAAATTTGACCCTTAATGCAATTGCATCTCTGTGAATCGTCGGTTATCTAATGGGGGAAAAAAAAAGTAACTCTTCTCCAATCCTTTTAGCTTTGATACTGCCTAATGGAATAGCCTCCAGAATTCTAGTGGACACATCCACTATGGTCAGCAAATATTGATTCCTACTTTTTGTTTTAGGTAGGGGTCCTATGCAATTAATTGAGACCCTTATAAAAGGTTCCTCAAATGCAGGAATGAGTATTAAGGGTGCTGGTTTTATCCCTGCCTGAGGTTTTCTAATTACCTGACACATTTGATATGCCTGACAAAATTCTACCACATTGTTATGCAGTCCGGGCCAATAAAAATGTTTTTGATTTTGACTTGGGTTTTCCTTACTCTCAAATGACTACCACCTGGTAATTCATATGCAACACATTCTGTCTAAAGCCCACTAGTAATACAACTTGATGAACTTCTGCCTATTTCTTATCTGCATAAATGTGTGATAGTCTCCATTTCCTTATTAGAATACCATGTTTAAGATAGTAGCATTCTGGATGCACTCAGATTCTTCTTCTATGTAGGATTTTTGCTCCAACTGTTTTAGTGTTTTATCTTTCTGTTGGAATTCAGTTATTGTCCTCTACCTGTTCTTGTTTTTTCTTAACATCTTGTTCAAGCAGAGTCTCTGATAATTGAACTTTAGTTTTCTTTATTATTTGATTTCTCCTTCTGGTTCCATGAGTGGCTTTGTGACCTCATTCCCACATAGTCAGGAAAAATCCCAGGATATACTTCCTGTAACACCTCAGTTGCATAATTTTCCATTGGCTTTTCAACCACAGTCGGCATCACTCCCATTGATGGTCCAGCTTATCATTACCAAGGATAAATTGGAACCAAGAATTTCTTTACTTAGACCACAACATTATCATCGGACTCTCTGACCTCTATTTATATAATGGAACAACACTCTTCTCACTTTTCTGGCAATGCTCCCTCTGAAATACATATTTTATCATCTTTTCATATCAAAGGTGCACTTGCTTCTTTATGTCTCAAAATTTTAATTTCTTCACCTCCTCCTGGCAAAAATGAGCAAATCTTACCCTTGCAAATAAATTCTTTAAAGGGATCTGGCACTGTCTTCTCAACCAGCCCCTGGTCAGGTTGTACATTCTTTTGCAGCTTCCAAGCTTCCACTGGGCTTTCCTTCAGCACTTCAACAAAACTGACTGGCTTGTCCTGTTTTCCCACATCCATCTTCCCAGTACTTTTTCTAAATCACCAACACTGACTTCACGTGGCCCACTACATTACATTGAAAACACCTGGGCGTTTTTACCTTTTTTTTCCCCTCATGGGTTTCCTTTTCACCCTGTGGTAAACCATCCTTACTATCTTCAATGAGGTCTCCTTTTCCCATAACACCTGGTGATTTATTTTCCCAATTTCTTTCCCTCACAGCTAAATTTGCTTTATGAACCAACTCATAACCGTTTGCCATTTCAGCTAATCTTGTAGTCTTAAATGTCTGCTCCATGTGAGTTGTCACTACTTCAGGAAGTGAATTTTCGAACTTCTCTAAAATGATCATCTTTCTAATATCATATGTTTGATCTATCTTCAATGCCATTATCCACCTATCAAAATTAGTTTGTTTGATCCTTTCAAACACAATGTATTTTTGATCAGATTCCTTCAGTGGATTCTTAAAATATTGTCTGTCGGCTTCTGGTACTAGCTCATATACACTTAAGATGCCATTTTTCACTTCATTATACACCCCAAATACCACCTGTGATAGTGACCTTATTAGCTCTACCTACCAACTTTGTTTGGATCAATAGTACTCACACAGTCACTGATCATTTCAATTGTTTA
This sequence comes from Chiloscyllium plagiosum, assembly GCF_004010195.1. Taxonomy (NCBI): domain Eukaryota; kingdom Metazoa; phylum Chordata; class Chondrichthyes; order Orectolobiformes; family Hemiscylliidae; genus Chiloscyllium; species Chiloscyllium plagiosum. The sequence continues at coordinate 37,275,698 of NC_057731.1, forward strand.
GCCACATTGTCAAATAAAATGAAAAAGGCTTCTACATCCTTTTCGTTGAATTTAGGCAACATTTGGACATTATTTAAACAGATCCTCACCAGACCTTTGGCTATGATGGGATTGTTATCCATCACTGTCCTCATTACCACTAACTTTCGAGTCTACCGCTGCCATTTTTAGTTAGCTTTGAGTTTTCAGTTCTAACTTCTGAAGTTCAAAAACTCTGTTTCTCCCTTTTCTTTTGTATCTAATTCAAGCTGCTTCATTTGCAATTGAATTTTAACCATTACCAAAAGTTCCAAAGGTATTCCGAGCAAATGTAAACTGTGCGTGATTCCTACAATTATCTCCCCTTTCCTTGCAGACACAGGCAAACCCAACTCTAGCTTGTTTGCCAATTCTGAAAGCCTTGTCTTGCTCACTTTCTTCCACTCCTAGAAAATTCCTAGTGACTGCAAGAGCCATTACTAGACAAGGTGCATCCTGTTTAAAGCAACAGAATTCAATACCTGAAATAAAAGATGCTAACACTTAGTATTCACTGCCTTAGGTCCAATTATCCTAAACCCAACCTTGAATTAGAGATTTTGATCCCAGATGAGCCCCCAGTTTGTTATAGACTAGACTGAAACCATTCAAAATGTATTAAGGAGGTAGCCTAGACCCAACTTTTTCTTATTTCAAAGGTAAATGTAAGGTGATGTAATTTGATTGGTCAAACTACTCAATGTTAAGCAAAACTCCATTTATGCCTATATGATAGTTAAAATGCAATCAAAGAATAAAATAAAAGAATTGGCTTAGCTGTAACTCTCTATTGAAATGCTTAACAAAAAGATGGATAGTAACCGCTAAGAGGTTTGAAAAGATTTGCAGCTTGGGTTGTAGATACGATTGTCCTTTGCCCATAGAACTGGTAGGTTTGTATGCAGACATTTTGTCACCCTGCTAGGTAACATCCCCAGTGTACCTTCTGATGAAGTGTTATTGAACTACTCTGCTCATTATTTATGTGACCTGTTCTGTTATGGTGAGATATCATTTCCTCTCCTGCTCCGCAGTAGCTCGTTTACAGAATCCATTTCTGCAGACCTGTTGATAGTGTTCCTGTTTAAGAACCAGGAAATTCCCATGCGTGTCTTTGATTAGTTTGTCTCAAGATGGTTACATTGTCCCAGCTGAATTGATGGTCCTCCTTATCTAAGTGTACGGAGATGAGTGAGAATTAGTGGTCTTGTTTTACTACCATTGGTGTTTGTGTATTCTGGTATCTAGTTTCCTTCCAGTCTATCCAATCTAATGTTTGTGGTAGTCACGGCACAGACAATAACCACCACTAATAAGCTGTTCAAATGTAGTAACATCCTATAAATGCACCTTTGGGAAAGCCAAAGATTGTCCCTCTTGCAATTCTAACAACCCATGAGGAAAAGCTTTGAGAAAACTGAGAGAATGTAGCAGAGAGGGATGGACTGCAGGTTCCAAACCCTGCTGAGACTCCAGCAACAACTGTTGAAAGCTGAAACTAAAAATTCTGGTTCTGTGGAATCTTGACCACACCTATTTACGTGCTTCTATTGTTCCAATTTTGTATTGAAAAAAATCCCCAGGCAACACAAGCTGATCGCGAGTTCTCAATAGATAGATTGACACATCTGCCTTGAAACCTCTCCTCAAAAAGAAAATGACAGAATGCACTTCTTAAAGCCAAATTATCATTACAGTAAGTTCTGGGATTGATTAAAGAAAGATGAACAAAATGATGTGGCAATAATACTTCATACAGTATAATAGCACTACATAAAAGTAAATGCAAGTAGTGGTAAGGAATGGGACAATTAAATTTTGCTTATTGTAAATTTGGTTGAGTTGAGCTACAAAAACCCAAGGCATACGCATTTTTACACAAGCAAATATAATTGCTGAAGGTGTGTTTGCTAGATTGTGTTGCTAAAGAGCAATCCCTCTAAGTAAGCTGTTTGGCCACATTTTAAATCTGAATTCTGGACAGGAGAATTTTAGTTAGAATATATATTTGGGGAGTAAATTCCCAGAAGTCAGATATTTCTTAGTTTTATGTCCAGTCATTTATCAATTTATGTGACACACAGTGACTGATAAATCTATACTTAGGGGCCTGATGTCACAAAATTGTTGAATGAATGTTAAATTAATTTGTACAGCAAAGACTTGGCAATTTTGTATCTTGATATGTATAAAAAGAAACTGTCTCCAGTAGCACTGACCTACTTAATTTGATTTCAGGTATGATTTGGAGAGCAATGGGTGGGCAGGTGTACCCATAGTAAGTGTTGCAAGACCATCTTCAAGATATGGACATTCCTTAACATTATATCAGGTACGCTTTAAACTGATTTTAACTTCTGTTTTTAAATTCATTTCTAATTGAGCTTCGTAATAACTCCTGGGTGCTCCAGAATTCCAAATATTAATTTTGGGTAATGTGTCTGTTTTTTTTTTAATTTTTGCACAGCTTGCCAAATGTTAGACTATGAAATGCGATATGCAGCTTTCTTCATCCTAGTATCCTCCATTGATTACTAGGTAGGGGCGTAGTTGACTGGAAAGAAAATTCTGTAATGTCAAAGCCTTGAGATGTTTTTAATGAGAACATTATCATTGTAATGTTTCCCAAGCTGCCTGTGGTACGTCTCTAACTTTTCTCTGTCAGCAGCCTTTTGAGATTCCTTCGTGCTGTTTTATATGGCAAAGTCCACAAAAATCCTTGGTAAGATAATTAGGACTGAGAAAGGCGATTTGGTTAATTTTGGTTCATTCATTCAAAATTACCTTGCAGTTTCTTTCATTTCAGCATTCTATTTGTTTTTGGGATTACAAGATATTTCCTGCAACAGTGCAATATCCAGAATGTTGTTCAGTGTACTGTTTCTGTACTTGTATGAAGTTAAACTTCTCATCCCATTCCTAAATTTGCCTTTTACCATTTTCAAACTGTACTTCTGTTTTCTCAAACGAATTTAAATTACAGAACATCTTTACTATTTGAATTGTTAATATATTTCTACAAAGGCATCACTCAGATTTTTCCTTTAACTTGAGCTTTTCAACCTTTTTTCTGTCTTCACTTATTTTTAAACTTGTGCATCTTCATTGCATTCTGGGTTTGTATGTCCACTTAATGTCGTATGACCAGAAGTGAACAAAATAATAATATTGGTTTGTGCAAAACATTAGGCTCTTGGTGATTTTCTTAAATTGTACTCTTCTGTCTCAGCTATAGATGTGATTTTCTTTTGGATTAATCAATTTCTAAGCTTAAGTTGGTTAGAGTTTTTGAATGTTCGAGGTCTACTAAACTTCTTAATCTTTCTCAATGTTGTTATTTGCCACTTCCTGCATTTTTCATAGTCAGAAGTTGCATGACTCCAAGTTACAGTCCAACAGGTTTATTTGAAATTGCAAGCTTATGGAGCACAGCTGCTTTGTCGGGTGAAATTTTACTTTGTGTGGTACATTGAGTAACCGGATTTAGGCTAATCTGCCATTGATTTACCAATTTAACCATCTTGTAATTTCTGCCTCCAATACAGCTGCCTTCAATTTCACTGCTTCCTCATTGATCTAATAAGCAACATTGATAAACTTGCCTTTATTTTTCATTTGATGCAAACAGGAAACCATGGTTGTCTCAATAAAATTCCCTAGAACACTATAATGTTATTTTCCCCCAATCCTGAAATGACCGTTGATTTATGTTCCTCAGCCAATGTCTTATTGATCTCCAAAGTTGTATTAAATCTGTATGTGTTTTCAGCTTATGTAATAGGCTTTCAACTAGAACTTTGACAAATTATTTCTGGAGTTCTGGCCATAATACTTCACTGTAGCTACACGGTATGACACTTTCTCGGAGGTTAATGAGGTGAGCAGGCAGGAAGTCCTCACTGGAGTCCAAATTGACGCATCATTTATGTTTCTGATAATTAAATGTGAAGCTATTAAATGTGGAATTGAAGTAAGTAATGAATTTTTTTGAAGTTTTTAAATTTTGTACAAGAATACCAATGTAAGTGGAAACCAACATACTGTATGAGAGAGTGCAGATTGGTTGACAAGTAGATTCTTTTGTGGAGGTTGTTTCATGCAGAATGTACCAATTGGAGCTGATTCATGGTTAACTGCCAAGATTTGTTTCCGTTTTAAACCAGTCAGGTAGACTCTGGTCAACATATTGCTCTGAGAAATGAACCTGCAAATGGTTGTCATCTATTTTGATGACTGGTACTCCATGTGTGTTTATTTTGTGTGTGTGTCTGTGTGTGTGCTTGTAAAGTACAGGGCCTGGTTTACTACTATATGTTGCTTCCTGGTAGTTGGCTAACATTTGGTGGATAATTGAATATGCAAAGAACTGCACGACAACCAATTTAGGATCGTTAGTCTGGCTTGCAGTGTGATACATTTGTATGTAATGGATGTTCCCTATATTAGTACAGGAGCAGGGATGTCTCGTAACCACACAGGGCCATGGTGAGACTACAACTAGAATATAGTGTACAGTTTTGGTCTCATAGAAGCATTGAATGCTTGTAGTGTGGAGAGGCCATTTGGCCCATCAAGTCCACACTGACCCTCTGAAAAACATCCCATCCTGACCTGTCCCCACTACCCTATCCCTTTAGCCCTGCATTTATCATGGGCAACTTTGGTTTCCACTGGGTGCTCTGGTTTCCTCCCCCAGTCCAATGCTGGGGTTTACAAACTTTACGCAATCACCCAATTGATTCAATATTGAACCTGGCCCCTGGAGCTGTGAGGCAACAGTGTTACCATTGACACCGTGCTACCCTTGTCATCTGAGGAGGAAAATTCCTGCTGTTGAGGGAGCATAGGAAAAGTAAACTAGTTTGATTTCTGGGATTGATGTATGAGGAGGGATGAATTGTTTTGATTTATATTCATTGGAAGTCAGAAGAATGAGGGGGATCTCATTGAAACCTAAAACAGTTCTAACAGGGCAAGACATGGTCAATACAGGAAGGTTGTTCGTGATGCTGGAGGAGTCCAGCACCATGAATCACAGTCTAAGGATACAGTGTACACCATTTGGGATCGAGACGAGGAGAAATGTCTTCAGCTACAGAAAGCAGTTGAAGCCAAAATATTCTATGATTTCAAGAAGGAGTCAGATAAGACTTTGGGGCCAAAATAATTTAAGGATATAAGTTTGGGGAGGGGGGATGTGTGTGGTGTGGTGGGGGGGAAGGTGTTGTGAACAGGAACAAGCTATTGAGGTGGATGATCGACCGTGATCGTAATGAATGGTGGAGCAGGCTTGAAGGCCCAAATTTTCCATGTTGTTATGTTTAGTGCACAGGCCTTGTTCTGTGCAGACAGAAAGAGAATGTACATGCACTATGCCTGCTTTCAGCAAAATAGCTGACAGCCATTTGATGTTTCATTTCTCAGAGCAGTGCCTCGATCAGTCACTGCCAACCTTTTTGATTTAAAGTTTGAACAAATCTTGGCAGTTACTTGTCTTTTAGCATTTACTTGTAAATTATTTGGCACAACATCTCTACCAGTGTGTCCACTTGCAAACCAATCAACACTTTCAGACAATATAAATATTGCTTTTCCTTCACCTTAGTATCTTGAAAAATACCTTGTAGGGTGCAAGAAAAATGTACACTTTTATAGTGTTTGGAACGAGGTGGACTTTGTTGACTGTGAGGTCCTTGATTGAGGTTGTTAACCTGTACCAATCAGGAAGTCCTGGCTGACCCAATATGAACAAGTGATAATGAGTACTACCACTGTTAGGCGGTAGTGTTGGGGGAAATGGAAAAAAATAAGCAGGGGATTTAGAATCTCCTCAGTGCAGGGGACTGACTCTGAGCTGGCTTGCCAAAGCCAGTATATTGTGCATAAATAAATAAAAGGTGACTTGGTGACAGAATAGTGGCCTCTGCACAGTTATTTCAGTGGTGACGGGAGAAAACTATGTGCCTGAAGAATGTTAGAATGTTTGCTCACAACAGTCATCGTGCGTTAGGATTCCATTTCTGGTATCATGCATTTTTGTGGGAAAGTTGGCTCGTTTGATCCTGCTGTCAAAGAATTGGCCCAGTATGTGGAAAGAATGCAATATTTTTTCTTGGCTAATGACATTGGACCAGATGAAAAACAACAAGTAATCCTTCTGATTGCTTGTGGATCTGCAGCCTTTTCGATTATAAGGGGCTTAACTTTCCCAGAGGTCCCAGACATGAAAACCTTTCAAGATTTGATGAAGTTGGTTAAGGATCTTGGATGCTGCCTGACCTGCTGCGCTTTTACAGCAACACATTTTCAGCTCTGATCTCCAGCATATGCAGTCCTCACTTTCTCCTAAGGACTATTCTGACCTCGAACCACCTTTAATCCTGAGATGCTATTGGTTTTATTTGGCTGTCAGAGAACCAGAGGAATCCGTATCAGGATTTTTGATGAGGTTGAGAATACTGGTAGAGGCGTGTGATTTTGGGTTAACCCTGAATGAGATGTTGAGAGACCGTTTGATATATGGGATTAATGACGTAACCATGCAGAAGCGCCGACTAGCTGAAGCCCAATAGACTTCAAACAGGCACTGCATCTGGCTCTGTCATTAGAAAATGTGACAAGTAGAGAATGGATGCTATGGGGCATCCCAATGGAAATAGAACCCCTCCCATGCCCAACTGAACTTGTGGAACACCATTTGACTGTTGGCACAAGCAGAGTGTCACACAGGGCATATCCTGAACAGAGAGACTGTAGGATAGCCCACAGTAGAACCCCACAACAATGCTGAGCCTTGACCAAATGGCTGAAAAGTTCTTCAGGATCTGGCCTGGCAAGCCATTGTATTCGCTGCCATTATGCGGACTTGAGATTGCAAAGGAGCCCAATAAAGCCTGACCAGAGTAAGAAAACTCTTTGGCCGGTACCCAGGAAAGTGTACATCCTGGAAAGACCCCTACATGTGGGTTGGAACAACAAAACTGTTTAGCAGCATCCAAATCAGCATTAGTGTTTGGTTCAATGGTCATCCAATTCCCATGGAGGTCGATACTGATGCAACAGTATCGTAGTTGCAGAATCTGTCTTTAACAAGACTTGCTGAGGTCTCCAAGCCTTACATTTGCGTAAGACCTTAGCCAGACTGAGACCATCCACTGGGAACTGTCGCAAATTAAGGGTACGATTTCAGTTCCGCTGTGTTATGAGAAGCAGTTGGTGCAGTTATCACTGATGGTAGTAAGAGGCTTGGGTCCAAGCCTATTGGAGTGGAATTGGTTGAGAAAGATTTACCAACATTGATCATTACTTAGATTAGATTAGATTCCCTACAAGTCTACACCGACCCTCTGAAGAGTAACCAATCCAGACACATGCCCCTACATTTACCTCTGACTAATGCACCTAACACTATGGGCAAGTTAGTATGGCCAATTCACCTAACCTACGCATCTTTGGATTGTGGGAGGAAACCCATACAGACACACTGAGAATGTGCAAACTCCACACAGAAAGTCGCCTGAGGCAGGAATTGAACCCGGGTCCCTTGATTAGCAAGTGGCTGCTTCTGTGAAGTTCTAGTGAAATACCCAGGAGCTTCTCAGGAAGGGCTTGGGACTATCAAAGCGACCAGGAAGCAATTTTGCAAGGCCTGCCTGGTGCTGTCCTTCACGAAGCTTGATATGAGCCTGCCTACCTACAATTGCGACCTACTTAAGTCACAGTCGACAAAACTGGATTATACCGCTTGGAAGATAAAGTGAGGGCGATCAAAGGGATCCCAGCTCCCATGTCTGTACCGGAGCTTAGGTCTTTCCTTGGTTTAGTAAGTTTTTACAGAGAATTCATATGTAATCTGGACTCCATCTTGACACCTTTACACCGGCTGTTGAAAAAGAGTCAGCTTTGGAAATGGTATCGTGGTCAAGAGTTAAGCTTCAGGGATGTGAAAAAGCAGGTGTCGTCACCAAAGATGTGGGTCCACTACAGTCCGAAGTGAGAAGTAGTGCTGATATGCGATGCCTCCCTACATGGTATCAGGCTAGTGTTGGCTCACCGGTTATTTATTCCCAAAAACTGTTTGAATAAAAGATCTGTTATTATCTGTATACGACTTGTTTTTTCTGAATATACGTATCACATTGACTTGTCTCCAGTCTACTCTTGATTATCAGTGGAAGATCATATTAAAATTGTTTCCTTCCAATCAATGTGCCAAGCAACTGCTATCCCTTATCATCATTGTTACTGAAATTTCCTTTTCATCTTGTTTTTGAGACACGTAGCAACATTATTCTCTAGTTGTTTAAGTTTCTCTATTCATACTGATTGAAGTTGCTGCAAAAATGAGGAACTATCCTTCAAGTTGTGATATGGGATGCAAGTAAACAAAGAAAATATATCTATTTTCTACCTCGCAAATTTAAGAGCACTAGAGGCAAGAAGCCAGCCCAACAATCTTAGAATGTGAATTCAATTGGGTGTTGTTGCTTTCCAACTGTTTACCAGTGTTTGTAACTTTTACTTCACACATGAAGTCTACAGAACTGTCAGACACTTTTCTGCAGATCATGAAATGAAAAACAAATTGCAGTGCAGGATTTGCAAGTTGAATATTTTGAAAGAGATATGTGGTGAAGGTATGTACAGTAAATTAAAGCTTGAGAAATTAATACAGTTAAGATTCTATTACAGCTAAACTAATATGTGATCAAAAGTTGTCCAAAGATCCGATCCATTACAGTGAAACACAAATTGAACAAATGTGTGCCATATCACTGAGCATACTGGATCTTGTTTACTGTATGCATTACAGCTACTATTGCAGGCCAACAACTGGGCTGTTTTCCTTGAGGAAGAATCTTGTTCCAATTTTGCTGAACCTTTGTGGATCAGAGGCAAATGAATGGAAATGGAAAAGATGTTTGTCTGGTAAACAGTGAAGAAGAAAAGAGAAAAACACCAACAAGCTGATATGAAAGTAACACGGGGGGAAAAAAGTTAGAGACAACCTCACAATTATATTTAGAGTTTGCAAATATTCAAAAAAATCCTCATTAGACCTAAAAGTTAACTATTTCCCCACCGTACGCAAACTGATTGCTCTTGAATTTGATTTTTTCCTTCCGCGATGAGCTTTTGTGGCATCGTTATCTTGAGCACTGTCCTCCTATCAATAAAATGATGTCTAAATCAGTCAGAAACCTCTCTACATCCTGCCCATGCCACTCACTCCTCCTTGGTTTTGTCTTCTGTAAACCTGGAGCATTACATTTAATTCCCTCATTCAAATCATTCTGAATTAGTAAGTGACTAAGCACTGATTCTTGAGTTACTCTACTTGTCACTGCCTTCAACTCTGAGAAAGACCAAATTATTCTTAATTTCTTTTTTCCTGTCTGCTAACCAATGCTCAATTTATGCCTGTCTATTACAACCAGCTTGTGTGCTTTGATTTTGCACAGTAACCTCTTCTGGTGGGCTTTTATTAAAAACTTTATGAAAATCCAAATGCACCACAACCACTGGTTTTCACTTGTCTATGCAATTAGTTACATTCTTAAATAAGCACCATTAGGTTTTTCAAGCACCATTTTCATTTCATAAATTCACGTTGAATTTGTGTAATTCCATTGGAGATGGTATTTTCTTTGTGTCCCATTATCACATACTTTATGATAGACTCTAGCATTTTACCTACTACTGATGTTAGGCCAACCAGGCTATAAGTCCCTGTTTTCTCCCTCCCTCTTATTTTAAATAGTAAGGTTACATTTGTCATCCTCCAATCTTCCTTGACTATTTCAGAGTCTCCAGAATGTTGGAAGATGACAACTAAATCATCCAATATCACCTTCATTGGTGCCCTTGGATCTAGATAATCTGCCTCTATGGATTTCTCAGATTTCAGACTCTTTTCTGGTACTTTTTTTTGGCTAATAATAATTGTCTTCAGTTCTTCTTTCCCAGTAGGCCTTTCCTTCTGTAGCAATTCTGGGAAGTTATTGGTGTCTTCGAAGGCTGCATGAAAGTAGCTGTTTAATTGCCCAACCATTTCCTTGTTTACCATTATCAATGCTTCTGTTTCAGACTGAGAGGAGCTTACATTTGTCTTCACTACCTTTTCTGTGCTTATGTACAGGCTTTTGCAGTTCACTTTAATTTTCTTGCAAATTGACTGTTATATAATCCATTTTCCCCCTTTTAACTTTTTGCTGAATTTTAAACTGCTGAGTCTCCAGCAGTTTTTGCTACTTTTTGTACAAACTTTTATAACATTTTGCATCGATTACTATTCTTAATTTCATTTGTTGTTAGCCATTGTCAGGCCACTTTTCATGTTATGTTCTTTTACCAAAAAGAAATGTATAGCTGTTGCAATGTGTACATTCTTTAAATAGTGGCCACTGCCTATACACAATCATGCCTTTTAATTACTCAGGGTATCATAGCCAACTCACCCCTCGTACCTTCATAGTTTCGTTTTTAGACGTATGACCCTAGTTTCAGATTGAACTACTTTACTTTCTATCCCAGTGAATAATTCTATTATAAAAGCAAAGGAATTCTATAATCTTACGGTCACTTTTTTTTTCCAAAAAGCCTCTCCTCATATCTTCTCTAAATCTTTCTCCTTGCTTTAAATCTCTGCCACCTGGTATTTGATCCCTTCAGCAAGGGGAAATGTTCCTTTACCTACCCCTTCTTAACCCCTCATATTAATTGTGTCTCCCCTTAGTCTCCTCTTCTCCTAGGGAAACAACCCCAGTCTATCCAATATCTCCACATCATTAAAGCTCTCCAGCCCAGGCAACATCCTAGTAAAATTCCTGTGCACTATCTCCGGTGCTATCACATCCCTTCTATAATGTTGATTCCAGAACTACATGCTATCTGCTCCTATCTTACTGCTTGTCACTTTTCTCCCTATTTCTTCCACTTGCTGCTTCAGTCTCCTAAATTTTTGCTGCTTTCCCTGCATCTTGCTCATCTCTCCTTTTCAAAGCTCTTGGTCATAGTGGTGGCTTGACGAAAGAGGAATTGGGAGGCAACAAGATGGTTGGCACAGCACAATGAGTGGGTGGAGGGTAAGTAAGAGGGATGGGGAACTGGAAGAAGCAAGCTAGAGATAATTGGAGAGTTGGCAAGTACACGTTTGGGCTGGTTATGTTCAAGGAAGCCAATAGGTTTTTAATGTATACATTTCAAGTGAGGAACATAACTGATCTGTTTTCACACAAGAAATTACAATATGATTTTTGTTAGTTTTTTTTAGCAAGTTAGGAGTGCTTAATGAGGAATAGCACCATTGGGAAATGTGGAAGGAATTTTTAAAATACCTATCACTTTGGACGATGTGGATAATACAGCAGTATTTGAAGTGGGAATAAGGAGGTCTGGTATTAATATCTAATACAAATTTGAGATGATTGCCAGAAATTTTTTTTAAAAATTGAGAGAAGTGTCTCAATAAAGAAAACTGAATATTTCCAATTGATCAAAATCTCCAGCAAGGAATGTCAATAGCTTAAAATACCAGTCCAGAATGATTTGCTCTAATTTGCGTTGTCTTGTTGCCAGATCTGTTCTGGTTTATCTCAAACGTGATTTGCTGCAGAATTTGCTGGCTCAGTGCCAGCAGAAGGCAGAAAATTGCCATGCACTTTAAATTTTACTCAGCAACTTTTAAAAGATTGTAACTTCAGAAAAATGGTTGATTTGTTTTAAAAATATTGTTTTGTTAATTTGATGCATAACTATCATAGTTGGATCGATTTATCAAGAAATCTGTTTACTGCAATATAATGTCTGCACCTCCCAGAAGTTTGTGCACTGAATTAGAATGTTTACAACTAAGAAACAGATTAAATTTGCATTACTTTCTTTGTTACTTTTTACACTGGAACAACCATGCAAATCTTCCCCATGCAAGTCTTGGGTATCATTTATAGAAATAAGTAAAGAACATTTTTTGCACGTAATTGCATCGCATTTACAGCAGAGAAATGAACTATTTCACCCAACTGGTCTATGTTGATTATGTGATATACCAGATGTAAAGGCTGGTAACTTGGATTTAAGTGGTGGTGGTGGTGGTGGTGGTGGTGGTGGTGATTCATTTCAACATAAAGCATTGTTTTTGTTTTAGAAATGGTTTGCAAATATAAAGGCTTGACCTCAGGACACATTGGCCGTTCTTCAGATTTTCTGTTGGAGTTAGCAACCCAAAGTGACTTAAAACCATTTCTATTCTTGTATTTTAGTCATTTCCTTGTTTGTTCCCGCAAGGAGCTAAACAAATTGCTTTAGTGTTAATAGTATAGTTGTGGTGTAATTTCAAGATATGTTTCCCTATCCTGCCTCAGTACTTTGATTTCAGAGTAGCATACAATTACAGATATTTTCTCATCAACCTATTCAGAGATGTTATTACACACCTCTGGAGCAGGTAGGTCTTTGAACTCTGGTCTCTTGGCACGGAGATATGGATGCTACCATTGTGCCGCAAGACCAAAACGCACAATTATATATATTTTCTAATTAACCTATTCAGAGACATTATTGCATACTGCTGGAGCAGGTGCGGTTTGAACCCAGGTATCTTGGTCCAGAGGTAAGGATAGATAGTATGACTGCACTACAAGAGCTGAAGTGCACAATTATATTGTATCCTGCAAATCATCAATTTAATGAGGCATCATTATTAAACAGTTTATCAGGTGGAATCCCTTGTTTCTCTTGCCACATCCTCATTTATATTCTATCTAACCTATTTTTTTTATTTGATGCTGTTATTCTGATAATGCAAGTTATTGCCTCGCTTTTTGTTTTCAATTTTTAATTTAATTGTGGCAAGGGAGTGTTGTTACTAAGGCCAGCATTTGTTGCTCATCTTTAATTGCCCTCAGCAAAATGACAATAAGTGCCTTCTTGAGCCACTGCAGTGCAGTTAAGAAAGTTCCAGGATTTTGAGTGAAAGTGTACAAACTGTAGGATTGATGCATATCAAAAATTGAATTACTTTGATTTAATTGAACAAATAAAACACATTTTGTTTGATTGTGGTTATACGTAAAATATTTTTCAGTAAGGCAGGAAGCCATATGGTCCAGCTCAAATATGACATAAATTTAATATTTTGTGATTGCTTTACAGCTCAGGCTAATGTAAATCTAGGTAACATGTTAGAATGCTTTGTAATACTTTAATGCATGGACACATTACATTTTTAAACTGGTTTAGGTTTGTAGCTTCAAGCCTCTACAGAGGTGTTTTGGAGAACAAAAGCCTCTATGATTTTTGAAAAATAAGTTTTTATTTCTTTTAGACATCAGGTCATTGTACACTCACAGTTCTTTTAAAGAATAGTGGCAGGTTATGAGAACTGTTTTGATACATCAGTTTGGGCAGTTGAAATAGTTCATTCTCAATGACACTACATATTCTAAACAAATACATTAATTGTTCATGGGTGTCAAGTTATTTATAGAAATCTTTAAAGTTGACAGGATGATATCCTTTTGTAACAGCTTGTGAATGTTTAGACAAAGTAATTGGCACGTCAGAGAATGAATCGCAAGTAGGATTTTAAAGAAGACAATGGGAATTGGCAGACACCACCTAACCAATCCAAGACTGATGTGGAGGTGCAGGTGTTGGACTGGGGTGGACAAATCTGTCAACACCAGGTTATAGTCCAACAGGTTTATTTGGAAGTACTAAGCTTTCAGAGCACTGCTCCTTCATCAGGTAACTAGTGGGGCTGGATCATAGGGGACAGAATTTATAGTAAAAGATCAAAGTGACACACAACTGATACGATGTATTAGTTATATCAGTTGTACGAGTCTTCGATCTTTTACTATAAATTGTGTCCTGTGATCCTGCCCCACTGGCTACCTGATGAAGGAGCAGCATTCTGAAAGCTTAGTACTTACAAATATAACCTGATGTTGAGTGATCTTTACGGTTAATCTTGAATTGAGTTAAAGTGTTCATGCACTAACAAGTCCAGGATGTTGCTGATCATGCACAGGAGTAGTGGCCTGCAATGGTTAATAAGTGCTGATTCGTCATGGTTTGGTGCAAAAGGAAGGAAGAATGAAGACATGAGAAATTAATTGAATAGAACACTGAAATGTGTGCTCGGTCAACTAGTGCCTCAAACTAATATCTTGAATGAACTGACTGACAACTACTGCTTATGAGAAATTATTTATTTTGTACTTGTTATGATCAATCAATACCTTCTATAAGGTGTATGAAAATATACTTGAGTCTGGAATGTGTATTATTAAACAGGATTGCTGAACTTTTGGATTGACTCTCATATTCTGTCTGCATTTGTAATTGATACAGGTCTTTCAAATAAAGCTGAAGAGACCCCCACAAACTTATAGAATGGTGAAGTTCTCAAATGTGTGGTTTAGAGGGTGCTTGCACTTGATGTTCCCATGGGTCTGCAGCCCTTATACTTTTAGGTCATGGAGGTTGTTGCTCTTCTGAATTTCAGGGTTGGAAGTTAGGTATTGGTCAAAGTTGAGCTGTTTTTTTTAATGCATTAAGCTAACTGAAGACCAAATGAATTAAAATTCTTCAAAGTGTATCTCGTATTGATCAAATTAACTTCATTTTTGTTGGTGTACATTGATCAAATTTATCTCGTAATAAATTTGATCAATGTATACCAACAAAAATGAAGTTAAAAATCTCACAGCACTAGCTTTTGGAGTGCTGCTCCTTCATCAGGTGCCTATGAACTTATCTAGTGGTGAAAATGAGATTAAATACAAGTTTGAATGTATATTCATTAATTAAGAAATGGGAAAAAATAGCATTTCATATTATCAGAGATGTTACAATATGAGGAAGTCATTGGGCCCATCACATCAGTCTTTAATTGTAATTATATTACTTTTATCTTTACCTTTTTCACAATTCTTTGATATCAAGAAAATTGATAGAGAACATTTCAACAGTCTTACTCAATTGTATTGAATTATTGAAATTCTAGAAGTACTTAAAGTGCTATAGTGAATAAAGCTAAGGTGTCTTGTTAAATCAAAAACAGCATATTATAAGTTGCTCGTTGATCCCTAAAAATGGTAATGTAGTTTCAGAAAATGGATCAAGCATTTGTCCAGGCTGTATGCCATTATCTTTAAGGTTACGTGTGCAGTTATCTTGTAATTTTCCTTGGTCGAAAACAAATGTGTTGGTAGTCCTCCTTTTGCTTTTGTAATTACTGCATATAGCATACACAATATTATCTAGTTATATTTAGAATCTGAATGCATAATGCTCTTTGCCGTGTAGGTATTTTGTTATAGGAATCTTTATTCACTCACCAGCTTGCTATGTTCATTAATACTGCGTTCCCATTCATTCATTCATTCATTCATTCATTCATAACCCTTTGCTAACTTGTTGTTTACTATAACACATTTTCATTCATTCATTCATAAAACCATATTTTATAGTGTATTTAAATATTGCAAGATAGGTTAAATTAAAACATTACTTCCAAAC
The DNA here is from genome assembly GCF_004010195.1 of Chiloscyllium plagiosum. Lineage (NCBI taxonomy): Eukaryota > Metazoa > Chordata > Chondrichthyes > Orectolobiformes > Hemiscylliidae > Chiloscyllium > Chiloscyllium plagiosum. The sequence continues at coordinate 37,291,241 of NC_057731.1, forward strand.
TCATTACTGCTGCTTCACACCTTCAACCCTTATCATCAAAAGCTACCTTTGAATAAATATCAAAGGTTACTAACCTATTCAAAAACAATACCCTCCTGACAGTATCTCCACGACCCAACCGAAACTATGGACAGATTATAATGTTAATCAGCCCCTACCAAGCGTCTCTCAGGACCTGTATAAATTACAGAATGTCAAAGTTTGTCCAACTAGGAAGTATATTAAACAGGGCCACTGTCCCCTTTACTGTCAAAACAGCGCTTCTGTGAAATTGCATGAATGAGTGAAACTCTCACAAGCGAACAGTAAACAAATCTCAACCCAGCTGTGGGAATCAGTTTAAGATCCTTTTTTCTTTTATTAAGTACATGTATAATTTCTAACTTCCTTAGAGCGTATAGACTTAGTATTTTTAGTACCATTAACTTAAAAGACGATAGGACTAACACCTTTTAATTATGCAAGCAGACCAGACAGACACTCTTAATCCCATCAGAAGTATCAGCTATTACTTAACCATCTCCTGTTTCCCCAGGACAGAAGTCACCCAAACTTTTGTGTACAGTACATAAAACGATGTAACATCATACTGACAGAATTTTAAGACATATAAGATCTGTGTATAAAGAAGCTAATGTAAGAACTGTATTTCGGGATTTCACCGCGCCTCGAAATATGCTAGTGCGGTTGCTGAATGAAGAGGATATTTTTACTACTCACCAATTTTGGTCATTATTTGAACACCATCCCACAATTTGGCATGGTTGGCAGGATCGCTGGGGGACACCGTCTAAACCGACGGGTCACTGAAAGTTCTTAGAGGGTAAGAAGCTTTCTTCTTAGAATCATGAACTAGTCCCTGAATACGATCCCGAACCTTCCGTGAATTGGCCACTTTTTTTCGAATCACCCGCGTCCAGGTCTCGAGCGCTCCAAATCGGCTGAAATAACCTACGGCAGGAAACTGCCCAAAACATGTGTATTCGGGTGACCGTTAGTGACCCCAGGAAACTGCTTATGAGCTCCAAAGGCAGGCTAGCCCCTCCTGACATAACCGAGGAAGAAATGCTGGGGCAGTTACAGAACTACCTTTGAAGCACAGTCCTTGTTAGGAATACATTAACCAAAATCGGGAAAAAGTATAATATGCTTAAATGACAGTGAAGCCTCGATGACGTGAGACAGGTCTGGGGGGAAACCACTTGACAGAAAGTTAAAGATAGAGCTAATGGTCACTTGCATTAATAGGACAGATTGCCAAAGAAATGAAATCATATCTCGAGTCTCCCATGTTCGTGAAGTAACCCAACTGAAAGAGCAATCGAATCTGTGCATAAACAGCTGCAGAAAGAACGATGAAAGAGGGAAAAAGCTGACCTTACAAATCAGGAGCTTGAAAAAGAGAACAAGAAACTGAAGGACGAGATAGTAGTCCTGTCATTTTCTCCCCCGGTTCCCAAGCCCATGAAGAATTTGTATCCAACTACTGAAGACATCCGGGAAGTGGTTCAGCAAAACCAAGGTATTGTCGTTGGGAAACAGAGGGATGAAAGTGATGGGTCTTCTTGCATTGAGAGCGGTGAGGACTGTATATACCCAGCACCACAGTTATGACTCCTTAAAACCGAGAAAGTAAAGATAGAGAAAGTGGTCAGGCAAAGATTACAGGACAGCACTGAGATGCATGTTCCGGTAAAACAGAGGAAGTGGTGGAGGCTGGTACAATTACAACATTTAAAAGGCATCTGGGTGGGTATATCAATAGGAAGGGTTTAGAGGGATATGGACTAAATGCAGGCAAACAGGACTATGTTAATTTAGGGTAGCTGGTCAGTGTGGATGAGTTGGACCAAAGGGTCTGTTTTCATGCTGTACATCTCTATGATTTTATGACTAGCATCTCTTAATTATGCAAGCAGACTGGACAGATTTTCTTAAGCCCATCAGAAGTAACAGCCACCATTTAACAAATGTTTAAACCATTCTCCTTTTTCCCCAGGACAGAAGTCAGCCAAACTTTTTTTGTGTATATTAGATAAAACAATGTAACACTATAGTGATAGTTCTTACATATATTGAAATTCTATGTATAAAGAAGCTACTGTAAGAACTACATTTTGGGATTCCATCACACCTCAGACTGTGCTACTGCGGTTGCTGAATAAAGAGGCTATTTTTCTCACTCATTGATTTTGGTCATTATTTTAGAACACGTCCCACAGCCTGTAATTGTGCATTAAATAGATAAACTATTTGCTGGTTCTGTGGCTCTCAAATGTTGAATTAGCAATGTACAGTACAGAAAATTATCTATTTAAACATTTTCTTCATTTATATTTCCATTATTATTCTAATGATATGTCATCTGAGATTGCAAACACAAGTTAGCATCAATTTTTTTTCCAGTAATACATGAAGCAGCAGAGCATTGATTTGAGGCTGCTGAAGGACTTTAATAACTTTTAGCAGGATACTCCTCTGTATCATGGGATTACCCCATATGAGTCAGAGGTCTGTAATATTCATCACAACCGACCTGTGCTGACTCTGTCCTCTCAACCACACATGCTTACTGCAACTTTTGAATATTACAATGTACAGGTCCATTGAAGTTTTTGAAGACCAGTTTGCTGTGGTCCTCAAAGCAAGATCCTGATTTTGTGTACTTAATTTAATTTGCTTTTTCCAAAGTGAATCAGGCTAGGATGATTTTTAGGATCAATAAATCCTCTAAAAGATTGATGACTCGTTTGTTGTAAATGAAAATGACAAAAGTGCTGTGTCAAATATACTTCATCCTGAAAAGCTTTTGTATTTTTTGTTAAGTGGTAATTCATAGTATGCCTACCTTTTATTAACTGGCATTTTGAAAATTCAGTTGTTGATTTGACATTTTGATTAGATTACAGTGTGGAAACAGGCCCTTCGGCCCAACAAGTCCACACCGACCCGCCGAAGCGCAACCCACCCATACCCCTACATTTACCCCTTACCTAACACTACGGGCAATTTAGCATGGCCAATTCACCTGACCTGCACATCTTTGGACTGTGGGAGCACCCAGAGAAAACCCACTCAGACACGGGGAGAATGTGCAAACTCCACACAGTCAGTCGCCTGAGGCGGGAATTGAACCCGGGTCTCCAGCGCTGTGAGGCAGCAGTGCTAACCACTGTGCCACCGTGCCGCCCACAATTTTGCATTTGCTTTAGTTTAGAAATTAATGTATGAGGTTAATTCTACTTTACCTTTCAATATAGGCTTTTTTTTATCATGATTGTACTTACAGATTTCTTCTCCATGCGAGTGATGATTATAATCTTTGAGTGATAATTATTTAATGATGTGCATTTATACCCCAATCTATAAATGTAAATCAAGCATAATGCTCCTAAATCCTGCTTAATACCTATTGAAAATAGCACACAGTCAGCAACAAATTTACTTTAATTATAGAGGGTCACTTGTTCTTTAAACAGTAAGTCATCAACTTCAGACCTGTAATAGACTCAATAAAGTAGCAGGATAGACTGAAATGGCAATCAAGATTACCAAACTGTGATGCATGCCTTAACATGAAGTATAAAACAGCAAATCTTGAACTAAATACTTTTCATAAAGCATGTTCATTACCCTGTAACAGGACTGTGGCACCATACATCTAGAAAGCATAATGCTTATTCATAAATCAGAAGAACTTTGCACTTGGGTAGCATTGTTACTTTGGCTTTGTATCAATTTATCTAAATTATTTTTGAATTTGCATTTCCATGGAGATTTTTCTCATTTGCAGCAACTTTATAAAAATTTGCAGAACTGGGGAGACACTGCATACTCCAATGTTTCTGTAGCTTCTTTGATGTAACATTGGAAGTAATTTGATGGAATTTTGGACTGTTCAATGGTCATTTTAAAAAGTTACTTTGAATGATAAATGGTTATCTAGCCCATCAAATACAGTCTTCAAATCCATGCACAAGCTTTCCAATCATTGCTCCCTTTAAAAAAAAGATTCTGATGCACACTAAACACAGCAACATCCATGGAACCTTGATAAAAGTTGCTGAGTTTTCCATAGTACTTTTCCAAGTAGCAGCAGCTCAGTGACCATTGCTAATGATTAATGTGATCATCTTTTTATAGACTCAATTTAAAAAGGATAAGTATAATGTCACTCTTAAGGAGAAGCTAATTATGTAGTTAAGAAATAATAAGTCATGTTGAGTTGAAATGGAAGTGCTTGAAAGGTAGTCAAAGTCAGAATTTTGGCAATACCATCAGTGTTGCAGACTCTGTAAAACTGTCAAAATGGGGCATTGAGTGTGTTAATGGAATTGCTAGCAAGTGAACATGGAATGCTACTCGCACATACATTGAAAGTCTAGACACTTTCGGAATTTGTTCCAAAACATGCACTCAAGCTATCAAGCTGGATAGCTGGGATATTTGCAATGCAGCATGAATGATGCCTTCATGTACACCAAATGCATACTAGGTCATACAGCTATTGAGTTTCTTCGAAATGTAATGAATTGTTTGTTCAATTTTATCATCATCTTCCTGCATCAATGCAGCTCCAACATCGCTGGTATAAAGGGTTTTATGAAATTTGGTGTGGCTAAAACTGGTGAAGTGGTCACTGTGGATTTTAGATTTTCAAATGCGCCCGGCAGTATTTTGCCCACCGAAATGTTCTTCTTTAGCAAATCCTTTAGTGATGCCGCCATGCTGCTGAGGTTTGGTAACCTCTGGTAGAATCTACTCAGTCCCAAAATTAAAAACACCTCTTTCTTCCAGGACGATAGTGGAAATTCCTTGATGGCCTTCATCTTCTTGTTCCTTGAGGTCATTCTTCTATGTCCAATGTTATGCCCCAAAAACATCACATCTGCCTTCGCAAATTCAGTATTTGCTCGATTTATAACCAGTTTTGACTTGTGCATTCTTTCAAAGAGCTCTGCCATCTATATGATTTGGAGATGCCGCTGTTGGACTGGGGTGTACAAAGTTAAAAATCACACAACACCAGGTTATAGTCCAACAGGTTTGATTGGCTAGCTAGTGCTTCCAGTTAAACCTGTTGGACTATAACCTGGTGTTGTGTGATTTTTAACTCTGCCAACTGTACCGTGTGATCTTTCCATGAATGACTGAAGATCACTAAATCATCAAGATAAATGGCACAATTACTTAACCCTGCCACAACTCTGTTCATGATTCTTTGGAATGTGGTTGCTGTGTTCTTCATTCCACAAAGGGCATTAATTTTATTTTTTTGATAGTCTATTTGGGGTTACAAACGTAGAAACCTCTTTAGTTTTCTCCAATAAATGTACTTCCCAATAACCACACAGTAAGTCCATCTTCATGATGTATGTGGCTTGTCCAACTTAGTCTCTTTACAGTCTTCCATCCTGGTATTGGGTATGAGTTCAATTTAGGTAAAGACAATGACTGCAGATGCTGGAAACTAGATTCTGGATTAGTGGTGCTGGAAGAGCACAGCAGTTCAGGCAGCATCTGAGGAGCAGTAAAATCGACATTTTGGGCAAAAGCCCTTCATAGTTATGGCATTAACCTTCCAATAGTTCACACAAAATTGTTGAGTCAGGTTTGGAAACTAACACGATTGGCGAATTCCACTCGCTCTCACTCAGCTCAGTGATGTCTTCTTTGAGCATCGCATCCATTTCCTTCTGTACCTGTACGGCTTTGAGAGGATTAAGCCTGTAGGAGTGTTGTTTTAGTGGAACAGCATTCCCTACTTCCACCTCATGCACAATAGTATTAATCCTCCCCATTCTATTCCTACATATAGAACATAGAACAGCACACTTTCAGCCCTTTGGTCCTCGATATCAGACTAACCTCCTTACACTGCTGCAACAAACCTTTCAACTCAGTTCTTTGCTGCTGAGACAGATAGCTCACTATTTATCCCACTCTTCAAGGACTTTCTTGCTACATGAAAATCCATGTCATTTGGATTTGATTCCTCACTGCAGAACCTGTTTCTCCAGTTTCCTGTCTCTATTATTGTGAGGTTTCAACATATTGACATGACATACCTGATATAATTTTACTCCTTCTCAATTTGATAGGGGCAACTGAACCAGGCTTTGAAGGGATTGCCTACCACCAGTAACAACTCTAAACCATCACCCCCATGGGCAAATATAATTAGAGTTTTTATCTGCCTCCTGCTTCATTCTATGCTGTGCCCTCTTCAGGTCTGTTTAACTAATTCACCCACCCGGTTTAATCTCTCCCTCCCCTCAGATCCATAATCCAAGTGTGAGATCTCAGACTTCGGTCCGTCAATTTTTCTGTAATTGATTTCAAAGGCCTTCTCACTTCATGTCCAAATGTTATTTCAATGGGAGTAAACTGAACTGATTTGTTAGGGACATCTCTAATGGCAAACAATATGAATTGGATATCTTTATCTCAAGCATTTAGGTAATCCTGACAGTACACTCTCAACATGGTCTTCAGGATCTGATGCCACCTTTCCAAGGCTCCCTTGGGATTCTGGATGGTATGCACTTGATTTTAAGTGCTGTATGCTGAAAATGTCCATGACTTCCTTGAATTGTTTTGCAGTAAAATTAGATCCTTGGTCTGACTGAATTTCCCTGAGTAGCCCATACCAGGCAAAGAAACTTACCTACTCCACTACCCTTTTTACCTTAACACTCCGTAATGGAATTACCTCTGGAAATCTCGTGGACACATCCATTATGATTAGCAAGTTTTGGTTTCCACTTTTAGTTTTAGGGAGGGGACCTACAGAATCAGTCATAACCTGTGTGAAAAGTTCTTTGAATGCGGGAATTGGCAACAAAGATGCTGGTTTTATTATTGCCTGTAGCTTACCATTTGGCACATATGAGATGTATGGGAAAATACAACCACATCCTTATGCAGTCCAGGCTAATAGAAGTGATTTTGTATCTTAGCCTGAGTTTTCCTTACACCTACATGACGCCCTACAGGTAATTCAGGTGCTACCCGCAATACTTCATGTCTGTGTGCTACCTGTAAAACACTCTAGTGCACTTCAGCCCATTTTGTCTCTGCACTAACATGCCATGGTCTCCATTTTTGTCTTAGGATTCTATCCTTAAGATAATGACCCTGGGGAATATATTCTGATTCCTTTTCTGATTTTGCATCATGATATAGGTCTTTTATCGTCTCATCTCTCTGTTGCAAGTCCATTAGCCTTTCAGGACTAAACCCCTCTGTCTGACCCTCCACCTGTTCAGGTTTTTCCTGGACCATTTCATCAAACAATATGTCCCCTAACTGAACCTCAATTCGTTTGTCTTTCTCTTTAGTTTTTCCTGTATGCTTTAACCTATGATAGTGGCATCTTGTTACTACACAATCTGGAAAAATTCCAGGGTATCTTTCTTTTAACTCCTCAGTTCCCTGGTTTTCTTTCGGCTTCTCCACCACAAGGGCTTTCTCCCACCTTGGATCCTGCCAGAATGTTTCTAATAACAAACTGTATTCCTGGAACTGATATTCTGTCAATCACTTCTACTATCACTTCCCCAGCCTTGATTTGGTTCTCCAACCTGATTTTACACAGGGAATGCTAAATGTCTGCCCATCTATTCCCCAAATTATCACCTTCTCAGGCAGATGTTCTTCTTTTAGTATTAGAGACTGACCAGATCCTGTATCTCTTAAAATTATGACTTCTTTCCCTTCTCCCCCTGTTATTCCTGAGTAAATTTTACCCACAGAGGTGAAGTTTTTATCAAGATTGGGCACTAACTTAATCATAGCCAACTGCCGCTGCGATATTAACCGCTACCTGAACTCCCCCACCCCACTCACCCACTCCAACCTCTCACCCTCGGAACGCGTAGCCCTCCACTCACTCCGTTGCAACCCCAACCTCACTATCAAACCAGCAGACAAGGGAGGCACGGTAGTAGTTTGGCGCACCGACCTCTACACCGCTGAGGCCAAACGCCAGCTCGCAGATACCTCCTCCTACTGCCCCCTTGACCATGACTCCACCCCCCACCACCAAACCATCATCTCCCAGACCGTCCATAACCTCATCACCTCGGGGGATCTCCCATCCACCGCCTCCAACCTCATAGTCCCACAACCCCGCACCTCCCGCTTCTACCTCCTGCCCAAAATCCACAAACCTGACTGCCCCGGACGACCCATCGTCTCAGCCTGCTCCTGCCCAACCGAACTCATCTCGGCATACCTCGACACGGTCCTGTCCCCATTAGTCCAAGAACCCCCCACCTACGTCCGTGACACCACCCACGCCCTCCACCTCCGCCAGGATTTCCGCTTCCCCGGTCCCCAACGCCTCATCTTCACCATGGACATCCAGTCCCTGTACACCTCCATCCCCCATCACGAAGGACTCAAAGCACTCCGCTTCTCCCTTTCCCGCCGTACCACCCAGTACCCTTCCACCGACACCCTCCTTCGACTGACCGAACTGGCCCTCACCCTGAACAACTTTTGTTTGTTGCCTCGGCCATTTCATCATATCCCGTAAATAAATGCCACTTCTCATCCTCTAAAGGACCAACATTTACTTTAGCCACTCTTTCTCATTTCATATATTTATAGAAACTTCTGCTATCTGTCTTTGTTGTGCTAGTTCTTTTTTCTCATGTTCTATCTTAGTTTTCTTTATAGCTCTTTTTGTGGCTTTCTGTTAACCTTTTAAAGTTTTCCAATTTTCTAGTTTCATGGTGTTTTTGGCCACTTTGTATGCCACCTTTTCCAATTTGATAGCCTCCCTTATTTTCTTAGACACCCATGGATTATACTTTTGCTAAGTACTTTGAAAATTTTCTTTGAAAGTCCTCTACTGCTAGTCAACTGTTCCACCATAAAATCATTGTTTCCAGTCTACTTTAGCCAGGATCTTCCTCATTCTATTGTAGTCCCCCTTGTTCAAGCACAGGATCCTGGTATTGCGTTTTATCTTCACACAATCCATCTGTGTCCTAAATTCAACCATATTGTGATCACTCCTTCCAAGAGGATCCTTAATTTTGAGGTCATTAATTATTCCTGTCTCATTATACAGGACCAGATCAATGATGGCTTGCTCTCTCATTGCTTCCATTACATACTGTTCAGGAAAACTGTCATGGGTGCACTCGATGAAATCCTCCTCAAGGCTTGCCTGACCAAACTGGTTCAACCAACCTACATATAAATTAAAATCCCCCATGATAATAGTCATACTGTTTTTACAGGCATTAGTTATTTCTGTGTTTGTTGTCCGTCCCAATGTGATATTATTTGGTGGCCTATACTTTTATCTTAGCCTGCTGGAAAAATTTAGCACCGCCTTCCTAACCTGAGATCTTCTTCCCGACCTCTCCGCCCCCACCCCAGTCTGATCTATCACCCTCACCTTGACCTCTTTCCACCTATCACATTTCCGACGCCCCTCTCCCAAGTCCCTCCTCCCTACCTTTTATCTTAGCCTGCTGGACAAACTTTCCCCATTCCTGAAGAAGGGCTTATGCCCGAAACGTCGATTCTCCTGTTCCCTGGATGCTGCCTGACCTGCTGCGCTTTTCCAGCAACACATTTCCAGCTCTGATCTCCAGCATCTGCAGACCTCACTTTCTCCTCACTAACTTAATACCCAGTTCCTGCCTAGGCTGTGCACTTTCCTGCATCTCTTTAATCTTTCATGGGTTTCCTTTAGTACTTAGGCTAAACCAGTGGGATTAGCAGCTTTTACCACATCTTTTTCCCCAGTGCCTCTCTTCAACAACTGGCACTGGAACCATACGTGTCCCACCTTACTACAGTGGAAACACCTGAGGCCTTTCACCTTTTTTTTTGTCTGTGGTAAGCTATATCCAGGGGTGCTCTACTTTTTCTTTTGTAGTGAAGGATTTCCCCTTCTCTCAATTTCTATCCCTCATGGGATGAAATTATTGTTGGAAGCTAAATTTTACCTTATGCACTAATGCATATTCATCTGCCACCTTTGTAGCTCTTCTCACTTCTTGAACTTTCTGTTCATCCACATGTGTTCTTATCATCTCTGGAATTGAGTTTATAAACTCCTCCAGCAGAATAATCTCTTTTATACCCTCATATATTTTGTCTATTTTTAAGGCCCACACCCATCTATCAAAATCATTATTTTTAATTCTTTCAAACTCAACTTACGTCTGACCAGGTTTCTCATTTATGTTTCTGAACCACTGGATGTAAGTTTGTTCGCTGAGCTGGAAGGTTCATTTTCAGATGTTTCGTCACTTACTAGGTAACATCATCAGTGAGCCCTTGGTGAAGCACTGGTAATATGACCCACTTCTTATTTGTGTTTAGGTTTTCTTGGGTTGGTGATATCATTTCCTATGGTGATGTCATTTTCTGTTCTTTTTCTGAGGAGGTGGTAAATTGGATCTAAGTCAATGTGTTTGTTGATAGAGTTCCAATTGAAGTGCCATGCTTCTAGTAATTCTGGTATGTGTCTCTGTTTGGCTTGACCTAGGATGGATGTGTTGTTCCAGTCAAAGTGGTGTCGTTCCCCATCTATACGTAAAGATACTAGTGAGAGTGGGTCCTATATTTTTGTGGCTAGTTGATGTTTATTGGGACATGGATTGGGATCAACACATCCATCCTAGGACAAGCCAAACAGAGACACGCATGTTAATTCCTAGAAGCATGGCACTCCAACCAGGACTCTATCAACAAACACATTGACTTGGTTCCCATTTACCACCCCTGAGAAAAAGAACAGGAAATGACCACCACAGGAACTGACGTCACCACAGAAAATGACATCACCAACCCAAAGAAACCTAAACATGTAAATAAAAAGCAGGCCATACCACCAGTGCATCTCCGGAGGCTCACTGATGAAGTTACCAAGTATGGCGACGAAACATCTGAAAATGAACCTTCCAGCTCAGCGAGCAAACTTACATCCAGAACCTCAACCTGAGCTACAAATCTTCTCAACACTTTCTCAACCATTGTTTATAAGCTTCTGGTACCAATTCATAGGCACTCAAAATAGCCTGTTTGACATCTGAATAATCTCTTGATCCCTCGTCTGACAGCGCTGCAAACACCTAACTAGCCCTGTCTACCAGATTAGTCTGAGCTAGCATTACCCACAAGTTCTCTGGCTATTCCATCTGCCTAGCCACTCTTTCAAATTAAATTAAGACTTTGACATCTTCCTATTGAAATGAGGCAGAATTTTAACATATTTGTATATATCCCTACCTTCTTCCTTCATCTCCATCCTGTTAACTTGACTTTCCTGACTAATTCTCAACTTCTGAAGTTCCTCTCTTTTCTGAACTCTCTTTTTTTCTTTCTCTCTCCCTTTTTCTTTCTTCTCTCTCTCTTCATTTTGCTCTGCTGAGAATCTTCTCTCCCTTTAATGACTCCTCCAACTCAAGTTGCTTCATTAGCAATTGAATTTTAGCCATTTCCAAAGATTCAAATGGCCTTTCTAGCACTTTTGAATGTTGAGCTATTTTGGTAATAACCTCATCTTTTTTTCAGAGACACAAGCAACCCCAGCTCAAGCTTGTCTGCCAACTGCAGCAGCTTTTCCTTGCTCACCTTTTGTAAAACTCCCAAAGTCACTTCTTCCACCCTAGAAAACATTTAGTAACTAAAAGTGCCTTTTCTCTCTCTTTTAATCTAACCAGCTACAAGTAGCTGAAATTAAACAGATTTTCTCACCTAACTTTTACTTAAGGATCCAGGACACTAATCCACAAGTGTGTTTTAATCTGTTTGGACCTTTCGTACCCCAAATCTGTTCAGATCTGACAAGATCCTGGTCCTGATCCGTCTAAATCTGTCCAATTCTGTCTCAATCCTGGATCTGAGCTCCCAATCTGTTTGGATGTGGCGGTCAAACCCTTCTGCTAATTAAAACTAAAACAGCCTGATAAGCTCACTTCAACTTATCTGTTTTAAAAAAATGTGAGCGAGTGAAAGAAAACTCCTGTTTCCTAAGTTTAACAGTGAGTACTAAACAAAAACTATAAACAAACTCGAGCCCGCTTTCTCTTAACTAATCACTATCTGACAACTCTGTTAAAATGCTGTTCCAAAAACACAATTATTCAACATTAAATTAACTTAATCTCTCAAAGTGCATAGTCTCTTATGCTGCCTTCTTTGCAGTCTTCCGAATCTGTTGTTTCCTTCCATCTTTCTGAATCTGCTGTCTTCTGCCTGTGTCGTTTTCAATGTTTTTTTACTACGAGTGTCTTTGTATAAAATTCCTTGGTACCTTTCATAGATGGCGCCTTCTGAGAGATTTCTTTGTGACCTTTGAGAGACCTTTCAGATGACATGTGCTCTCATGTTCGATGGGCAGTTAGCTCTGACTAATTTTCAAAGTGCCCTCCCTTATTTAACCCCAAGACTTGTACCCTCTCATTGATCTGATGTTGTCGATACAATCAAATTCAAATTGAATTGGTTTTTGGTATCCTGGGCATATTTTAAATTAATTGGTTAAATTCAAATCTGGTTGCCTTAACACAACCCCAAGTTGATTGTTGCATACTATCAATTCTCAGCACACTCCTCACCTGTTAGCTAGTCACAGACACGTGTGCTGTCACTATCTCTCAGCTCACAAAAAAAACCCTCTCTTAAAGTGACCATACACTCTTGCAACTTCATACCATTTATAAATTTAGCAAATGCTGTATTCTTTATAAAGGTTTTGTGCAAACATACCAGAGCTAGACTTGTCACTTATAGGTGAAAGGAAATTTTCCCAATCCTGAATGGGCTGCAAATTACCCAAAGAGATATTCAAATATTATTCAAAGTGGATCCAAACCATGAGCCATAGCAGAAGTTTTGAAACTGGTCTACACCAATTTGATGCAATTAATATGTTCCATGGGGAGAAATTGAAGTATGACTTCTTAAAAAAAGGAATCAGAAGATTTACCTTGGGGAGAGGCTCATTGATTTGGATGCAACATCACCATCAGTCAAGCAGTTGCTGCCCCTTGTGCAGCTGGTTGAGAACCCTGAAAGTCCATTGAGATCAGAGTGTGGTGTTTGTGAAAAAGTAATTCCAATGGTATTGAATTGTGTTGGTTTTGCATGCTGAAGAGCAGAAGATAGTTATGATTCTGTATACGTGGGGAGTCCATTGCTGATCCTCGAGAACCGATGATAAAAGCTACCTCTGCAGATTTATTGAAACAACCCTAAAAGCATTCGAAGCATGATTTGGCAATTGCAATTCAATCGTCCCAAAGCCACAGGAATCCATTGACTCATTGCTTGTGGACCTAAATATGGTGTATTGAAAGGACAAATTAATTGTGACCATACATTTCTATGACTCTATATGATTGTGAGGTAAAAAACAAAAACAACCATACTTTCAAAAACAAGTGTTCAATGAGCTGTACAGGCCACAATTAGGGAGAATAATTGGGTTATTCATGAAAATATCAAGGCTTTGGATGAGCTTGTTAGTTGGATCGGCCCTATGGTGGAACTCTGTCCTCTTAAAAACCTGCCCAATTTGTGTGTGTGTGTGTGTGTGTGTGTGTGTGTGTGAGAGAGAGTGAGTGAGTGAGTGAAGCTAAAAACTGGACAGAAGGCAGGATTGCTTAGCTGGAGGCACAGAATGCTTTTGGTGTAGAACATAAAAGATTCTGTGATTTAATTGTGGATTACAATGTTGAATCAAGACAGACCATATACTATTGGTCATGCTTCTGGATTCCAAAGAGTCAAAATGTTTTCATGAATATATTGTTTCAAATTCACACTGTGTAATTACATGACTCTGCCGGTCCCAGGTAAAATACATCACAATAGACAGGTTATCCGGAGCTGCACAAAACTTGACGCTTATCTGAGGTGTAAATGTTTTCATCAGTCAGCATGGTGGCTCAGTGGTTAGTACAGCTACCTCACAGAATCAGGGACTGTGGTTCAATTCTACTGTCTGTCTGTGCAGTTTGCACATTTTCCCCATGTCTTCGTGGGTTTCCTCTGGGTGCTCTGCCTTTTTCCTACAGTCCAAAGATGTGCAGGTTATGTGGATTTGCCATGCTAAAAATGGACCTTAGTGTCCAGGAATATGCAGGCTAGGTGCATTAGCCATGGGAGTTGCAGGGTTCCAGAGATAGAAATAGGGAATGGGGTTCTCGTTCAGATGCTCTTCAGAGGTTGGTGAGGATTCAATGGTCCAAATGGCACGATATGAAATCTATGATTCTGGTCACAATAAACTCTGCACCATCTTCTGAGAAAAATCAAAACAAAATCAAGAAAATGCAAAAGGAAGATTTAGACTATACCAGATTTGGCAATTTTAACTTGAAGGTTGATTAAAGCAATGCCTGAACAATCAACTCTCATGGAATTACAATGAAGTTCGAGGGTTACAGAGATGGAGAATGCCTGGAGAGTGGGCCGAGCTGGTAGTTGTTTCAGAAACTGTAACGGGCACGTTGGGTGGAAAAGCCTCCTGTACTGTAAAATTCTGATTCTGCGAACAGAAGAAGCACTTAATGATAAAATCTGAAAGAACCGCAGATGCTGTGAATCAAAAACAAAAACAAATTGCTGGACAAGCTCAGCAGGTTTGGCAGCATCTGTGGAGAAAAGTCAGAGTTAACATTTCGGGTCCAGTGACAGTTCTGAGGAACCTGAAATGTTGACTTAAGCATCTAATGTTAGTGGATGACCCTGTAGTGCTCAACCATAGGTTAGTAGAATTTGAGGCTGTGAAGGTGGAGACTCTTCATTAGAATCCATATTAATCACCAGTGAATAGTGAAGTGTAGAGCTCATGCTTAATATGTGGTGGCCCCGAATTTCCGAAATAGTTGAAGATTTGCGGTCGTTCTGACATAATTGTGCAATTACTTGTTAAGCACCAAATAGTACCTTTGTATTACTACCTAGTTTTCCAGACACCTCTTGGCAAAAGTTGGAACTAATTGAGTTGCCTTTGGAGGAAAAGCATATCTGATAATGGTAGGCCATTGTTCAAAATGGTTAGCAGTCTCTAGACTCCAAACTATAATAGCTAAAATAGTGATAAGAATATTAACCAATATCCATTTAGTGCATATTTTACATGCATAATTGTCTTGGATGAAGGACCACAGTTCTTGAATGATGTTTGAACAGCATTCTGCAAATTTCTTATTAGATTTGTTAGATTTCCTTTCACACTGGCTAATGGAAAGGCTGAGAGAGTGGTTAATACTGTTAATGCTAATGAGTAAGGATAATAGTTGGGTTTCAGGCTTGATGAATTATAAAGCATTTTATAATTCACAGGCAGAGCTGCTTATGGATAGAAAGTTGAAAACTCAAATTTCTTTGTTGAAACAGCAACTAAAACCAAATATTACATGAGATAACCATGACACAGTGAGAAATATGAAGTATAATCATAAGAGGAAATGATTTAACTGCAAGTATAGAGTGAGAAGACTTTAGCAATGTTTGATCCATATCTTTTGACTCGATACACGATTGATAGTCTGAAGGCACAGTCTTTAAACAAACTAAACAGTCATGATCTTCTCCAACCTCTGGAATAATCAATAGTAACAGAGAGGGTAATCGTTATTGAAGGTTGCAAAAACAAATTAATTTGAATACCATAAACTTTGGGATGATCAAATCAATTCACAGGATTGTAGTTGAATCAGCAACCTTGGAGTCTACAGTCACCTTCGACCACTGATGACCAGAACATGGAGAATTATATTCACATCACAAATGTTTAGGCTGTGAAGTTTGACTTCTTTGTTATGCCCTATAGACGAACACACCAGCTCAAGCTCCACTTTTCTCAGTCTCATTACAAAATTAAATGATTTTATGAAATTGTGCAGAAAATTCTCCAATTTACAGGTTGTTCTGCTTTAACACGACAGTTGTGTTCATCTGCAACCTTCTGCTATAGAAATCAATTCTAGCTGCAGAGAAACAATTATGAATTGGCTACCTGTACCCTTCCTATTTAAAATTTTAACCCACCTTAATAAAAATTCTCACACACACACACACACACCCACACCATAGTTATTGTCAAAAGAAAAGATTGGGAAGGCAGTTAGTGGTCCCTATCCACAGAACTCACTGAGATGATCCTTTTGGTTTGTCATGAACTGCTGCTTCTCATTCTTCCTTCTCTAGGTATTTCACTTGCTTACTGTGAACAAGAGTGAAACTGTTGTTCTATGAGGTCTATGACGTATTAAGAACCACAGTTTACAGCAACTGAAGAGGGCTAAATTCAGGCAAATTGTTTAAGCTGAAGCTAACAGGACAGCTCCTTCCTTTTCGGAGGTCTGATGACTTCTGATTAAATGTTTACACCCACAAACTATTCAGCTACATGGGAGACAATCACATTTTTGATTGGGAGGCAGAAGGCCTTTGTCATCGACCACTTGTCACCATTCTATAGAGCAATCAGCTAATTACTGCTGGCCGAATTGCTATTGTTTATACACCTAGAACCAGCTTATCGGCAGTAAACATGTCACTGCAGTGTTAGCCCCACTATATGTCAGTTAACTTGCTTTTTAAAAAATGCACAAATAATTTCTGCAGTCCTTGTTTATTTTTAAACCATGCATTTTCTCATCTCAGTCCACAATCAAAAACACAATGCATTAAAAATATAGTTTTTATAGGAAGTTGTGGGATTGTAAATAGGTTAAGAAAATAGTTTGAAGATTATTAAAAATTTGAGATTATACTTTGTAGGAGACATGGTAATGAGTTAATAGTCATGGTAATGAGATCATGTGTATCATGATATAACTATACCATCAACGATTATGTAGAAGAATTTGAGAAGAGAGCTGGAATAGTATAAGAGAGATGCATTTACCTAGAAGTCTAGAAGGAACTATTGTGCAAATAAAGGAATTTCGAAAGAAAGCATATCAGGTTTAGAGCTCATTCAGTTTTCGGGCAGGAGTAATTTTCTCAATCCAAAACAGCACAGGTCACTCAAACTTACATGCAAATAATATTCAATGTGGAGCTAACTACAAGCCAAACAGTGGATTGCCAGCCCTAGAGAATATAAAGATCCTGTTTTGAACCATGAGCTATTTGTGCAAAGACTTGTTCTTCTTTTTCTTAGATAGTCAACCCCTTATCTGTTGGATAAGTACATATACATTCTGATAATTATGTGAAGTTGTATCTTGTTTTCTAATAGTCTCCATATTCCTTTGGGGATGTTAACAGAATGGCTATCCAAATAGGTTGATGCTTGGATATTTGCCAATTTTAGGTGTCATGTTTGTATAGTGTCTTCTATTTTGTGACAGCCATTAGCATTCTTTTTAGCCTTGTTTATCAAGTCTTTGTGAAATTTTTGCGACATTGATTAATCCATATAAATGATGGATCAAGAGTATTGAAAGGGCCACAGACCATCTTGAGTTTAACAATCTCAAAGAAACTTGATTATTGCTGAGGGTTTACTGCATCAACAATCTGTCATATTTATTGCATACTTGTCATAGTTGGCTAAATTTATAATTGTGTCATGTGGAAGCCTTTTTAACTTTGACCATATGCAAAAATAAACATCTTTGTAAGTATATGCCTTATTGTAAAGTATTGAGCAGCTACTTTGATTTAAAGTGAAAAAAAAAAATTAACATGAGCTTGTCCAACTGATAAAGTTTAATTCTTGCATCCATTTGGAAGCAGTTCGAAGATATTTTCTACACTAATATCTGGAGTGAGTGTATCGTTTGAGGATGCTAAGCTTAAATCCTCTGGAGCTTAGAACTGAAGGTGACTTAATTGAAGCATAAGATCCTGAGGACTTGATCAGAAAAGAAAGGATGTTTCCACTTATGAAAAAAACATAGAACCGGGGACCTTAGTTTGAAAATACATGGTTACCCATTTCAGAGACAGATGAGGGAATTTTTTTTTCCTCTGAAGGTTCAGTGCTTTTTGAATTCACTTCCTCAAAAGCATTGGATAAAGGATCTTTAAATATTTTTAAGACTGAGGTAGGTAGTTTCTTAATTATTGTGGATGGGGGACAGAAGTGCATGAATGTGGAATTGAGTTAAAATCAGATCAGCCATGACTTTATTGAATGGCTGAGCAGGATTGAAGGGCTGAATGACCTTTGCTTGTTCCTTGTTCATATCCTAGGTTGAGAATAAATATAATTTAAAAGAAACCAGTTCACAAAATTTTCTTACAATTTTCATGATATCTTGTTAATTCTTCAAGTTTATATGTTTAATATTGAGTTGTTAACTTCTTTCTGACTAGCATTCTTTGTCTCCTTAAATTCCAAGTGAACTGATATCCTTGGTCCATGTACAGAGATAAAGAATAATTTATGGGATTACAAAGACTTCAAACATTTGTACTTTTGTCATGGTTCTGTATGGGGAGAGATATATACATCCATTTAGACATGGGTTATCATCATTGCCTACAAATACTGCGGTCTGTTTAGACCACTTGCAATCTGATTATTGTCAGCTTTTTGATCCTTCTAATTATAAGCTTTGAAGTAGATTGTCTTCATTCTCCAATAGCCACTACTTCCTCAATTTTGTAAGTTGATATATTCTTGTAAACCTCTGCAAAAAGATTGACTTTCTGAAACCATACTTCTGATTCACTAAAGATCATCCCCGTGCATTTTGTGCTTCTCTTTAATCATAAATTTGATGTGTTAATATGTGAAGTTGAGCACAAGAAGCACTATTTCTGCTTTCAGCTTGCAGTGAAGAAATCCTAGGCTTGTTATTGTATTTAGTAGCAAATTGATCCAAAGCGAAAGGCTGTTTTACTGTCATATTTAGTCTCCAAAGTTTATGGCATTTGGCAAGGCTTTTATTCACAAAGTTTTTATTAAATCAGGAATCTCTTGTAATGCTAGTAACTTTATTGTTCCGTGTTGGCAGTAGTCCATCTGATGCCTCAATGTATGTAATTCTTCTTACATTGGCTCCTTGATAGTTGCATGTTTCTGTTAGTCCACTACAAATAAATGCAAATGCTTGGATAGTTTATGAATTCAAAATTGTTTTGATTATCTTTCTGCATTTGTATTCTCAGTTGATATCTATTTCCTTCAGCTTTCATTGTCATTGCCTATTGGATTCATTACTGCTTTATTAGTGCCATTTTTATTATAGAATAGAATTATAGAATCCCTAGAGTTCAGAAAGAGGCCTTTGGTCCATTAAGTCTGCACCGACCCTCTGAAGAGCAGTTCACTCTGTCCCTATATTCCCACATCCACTATGGCTAATCCATCTAACCTGCAATCCACCTAACCTGTAGTTAAATCAATTACCAATCACTTTCCTGCTTGGCAGAGATATTGAGACTCTTACCTGGTTGTAAACATAGTCTTGCACCTTACTTTACGTGATTTGTATTAAAATTACTCAATTTTCAGTAACCAAATGTGACAATAAAATACCAATCATTGAATAAACCTACCAAAGGATGTCGCTCTTGACCAATCAAAATAGTATGAATAAATAATATCTGGATCTTTATAGATGGTACAGTAATCAAAATCTATTACTCTGCTCCTGTTAGCTTTGCTAAAATAGAATTTTGATGTCTAACTAATGATTTGAAATATGTTGAATTTTTATGTAGTTGCTCTATTTTGCACAATAGGTTAGTACAAACTAAACTTATCATAGTGTTGTGTAGATATTTCTAATACTATGTTAACTGTTAATTATCAGTGCAGAGTTCTTTCCATTAAATTTTGGTTAGAGATTTTAAATATTAGATTAGATACCCTACACTGTGGAAACAGGCCCTTCGGCCCAACCAGTCCACACCGACCCTCCAAAGAGTAACTCACCCAGACCCATTTCTCTCTGACTAATGCACCTAGCACTATGGGCAAATTAGCATGGTCAATTCACCTGACCTGCACATCTTTGTGACTGTGGAAGGAAACCAGAGCACTCGGAGGAAACCCATGCAGACACGGGAAGAGTGTGTAAACCTCACACAGACAGTCGCCCAAGGCTGGAATGGAATGCAAGGCCCTGTTGCTGTGAGGCAGCAGTGCTAACCACTGAGCCACCATGCCACCCCTGAACCTTTCATTTTCTTTGGCTAATCCACCTAACCTCCACATCCTTGCCCTGTGGGAGAAAACTGGAGCACCCAGAAGAAACCCACACAGACACAGGGAGAATGTGCAAATTCCACACAACGCAGTCACCTGAGAGTGGAACTGAACCTGGATCCCTGGTGCTTTGAGGTAGTTGTGCTAACCACTGAGCCAGAAGATTTAACAATTTTTCTTTATCTGGTCAGGCTTTATCTTTTCTTCTTTGCAAACATTTTCCTAGCAATTATATCTTAGTGAAGCTTGTTGAAACTTCTGGGAATAAATCAGTATTATCATATCGTGAAGTTTGAACATCTGAAGTTTGGAAAAATAATTACGCATAAAACAGCTGGTTCATCCATGGTTTCCGGTTGGGGAACATTTGGATTAACTTCTTCATCACGCAATCCTCTATACGTTTAACTGATAAAGTCTGTGACAGTAGTGGTACGCTCATTTAGGTTAGCCACTGAGCTTTTGAACATGGACCAGTCCACCAACTCCAAGCAGTCATGTTACCTTAGTCCAGCATTGTATGACTTTCTATACTGGATACGTTTCAGTTTCAGCTTGTTAGCTGGGAGAAGGAGCACAGCCTTATGGTCTGATTTAGCAAAATGTGGGCAGGGAATGGAGTGATTGACATGTTTGCTGGTTGTGTAGCAATGGTCCGAGGAGTTTGTGCCTCTGGTGGAGCAGGAGATATGTTGGTGGTATCTTGCCAACACACTCTTGAGGTTGACCTGGTAGAAGTCACCAGCTACGATGAACAAGGCCTCAGAGAATTCCATACATTTACTATTTGTAACAGTGTATATTTCTTAGGAGTGCATGTGAAAGATACATTAACAAGGGTTGAAAGGCACTTTAATCCTAGTGTGCAAGTGCTAGTAGAAGAAGATCTGCTAGTGAGTTAAGGTACTTAGAGCACGAGTCTGGACACAAGCTCCAGTTGAAGAACCATCTACTAGTCACTCTGTGTTACATAGAAACATAGAAAACAAGAGCAGGAATAGATCTTTTAGTCCTTTCGGCCTGTTCACCGTTCACATGATCACAGCTAATCAGTACCTTGTTCCTGTTTTCTCTGCATACCCTTTGATCCGTTTAGTCCTAAGAACTAAATCTAACTCCTTGAGGGTGGCACAGTGGCTCAGTGGTTAGCACTGGGTTCAATTCCTGCCTCAGGTGACTATCTGTGTGGAGTTGCATGTTCTCCCCATGTCTGTGTGGGTTTCCTCCCACAGTTCAAAAATGTGTAGGTCAGGTGAATTGGCCATGCTAAATTGTCCCTTAGTGTTAGGTGCATTAGTCAGGGGTATGTTTAGGGTAGGGGAATGGGTCCGGATGGGTTACTCTTTGGCGGGTCAGTGTGGATCTGTTGGGCCGAAGGGCCTGTTTCCACACTGTCGGTAATCTAATCTAAAAACATTCAATGTTTTGTTTCAACTGTTTTCTGTGGCAGAGAGTTCTGTGGGCTTATCACTCTCTGAGACAACTTTTCCTTGTCTTGGCTCTGAATGGGTGCCCCATGTCCTTGGAGTGTAGCTCCTTGTTCTGGACTCCCCAATCATCGGGATCAATGTTTCTGTGCTTGCCTTGTCTTGGTCTTTTGGAATTATGGGATCCCCTTTATTCTTCTGGGCTCCAGTGGATATGGCTGATGTAGTCTCTCTTCTCTCTTCAGTCTGGTCAAGCTTTGTTGTACTCCCTTCATTGCTAGAACATTCTCCCTCAGATAAAGAGACCAAAACTACACACACTATTCCATGTGTAGTTTCATCAACGCCTTGTACTACTGCAGCAAGATATCCCTGCTCCTGTACCTGAATCCTCTTGCAATGGAGGCCAACATACCATTTGCCTTCTTCAACACCCACTGCAACTGAACGCTTACTTTCAGCGACTAGCGTACAAGGACACCCAAGTCTCTTTCCTTTTCCTAATCTATTACCATTCAGATACTAATCTGCCTTCCTGTTTTTGCTGTCAAAGTGGATAATCTCACATTTGTCCACATTGTACTTCTTCTGTCCTGCATTTATCCACTCACTCAGTTTGTCCACATCAGATTGAAGTATCTCTGCATCCTCTTCAGAGCTCACCCTCCCATCCAACTTTGTGTTGTCTGCAGACTTGGAGATAATTGATTTAGTTTCCTCATCTAAAACATTAATATGTATTATGAATAATTGGGGTCCTAACATTGAGCACTGCAATATCACGTAGCCACTGCCTGCCACTGAGAAAATGACCCATTGACAGCCAGGGAACAGTAGATGCAATCAGTTTTCTAGCCATGTCATTACACTGCCTCCAATCTCCTCAACTGTAATTTTGCATGCTAATCTCTTCTGTGGAATCTTATCGAAAGCCTTCTCAAAGCCAAAATCAGTCACATTCATGAATTCCCCTTTTCAACTCCACTAGTTACATCCTTGAAAAAAATCCAGTGAAGCATGCTTTCCCTTTCATGAATCCATGCTGGCTCTGTCCAACTCTGCCATAGGAAAGATGTAACTTGAAAGGATTCAGAAAAGATTTGCAAGGATGTTGCCAGGGTTGGAGGGTTTGAACAAAAGGGAGAGCCTAAATGGGCTGGCACTATTTTCCCTGAGGTATTGGAGGATGAGGGTTGAACTTACAGAGGTTGATAAAATCCAGAGAGGCATGGATAGGATGAATAGCCAGGGTCATTTCCCCAAGGTAAGGGAGTCTAAACTAGAGGGCATTGACTTCAGGTGAGAAGGGAAAGATTTAAAAGTGGTCAAAGGAGCAACGTTTTAATACAGAGGATTGTGCATATATAGAATGTGTTGCCAGAAGAGGTGGTGGAGGCTTGTACAATTAGAACATTTAAGAGGCATCCATATGGATACATGAATAGGAAGGATTTAAAGGGTTATGGGCTAAATACTGGCAAATGGAACTTGATTAATTTAGGATATCTGGTTGGCAAGGATGAGTTGTACCGAAGGGTCTGTTTCCATACTGTACATCAGTGTGACTATAGAAGCATGTCCACGGTCAAATTGAGAGATATTGCACTTAGCAATGTATAAAAATGAGTTAGTGTAACTGAGGTACAGTAAACTTTGTTCTAACCAGGATCTTGTGAACTCGACAAAAAACAGCAAAAATTGTATTCTCTATAATGTGACTCCGCATTATAGAAAAATCATGCTTTAGAAACAGCGCTCAAAGTGTTGTCAGTGTAATTGCGTTACAGCCAACACACGTTTTAAAAGTTATCTCTATAGAAACAGTATCCCCAATTCAGCAATTGTGTTATAGCAAATTTTTGTTAACGAAATGCGCATTATAGCAGAGCAACCTGTATACTTGTTCAATTGAATGGCCACATGAAATATCAACACTTGATTCAATTTCTCCTTAAATACCATGATCTGCCTCACTGTCCGAGTAATCAGTTGTGGATGTGAGCGAGAAGTCTGTCGATAAGTTTTATCTAAGACAAAAGTGCCTTATTATTTAAGTGGTTTATGTTGTAAATAAAGTGTAACAGTAATGTGTATACCCCTTGCATTATGTTTTTATTACTCTGTGTGTGTTTTTACATTGATTATCGGACGCCTTGATTAACTGGAATATTTGGTTAGTCAACACACTCCTGACTCAATAGATAAGCTGATTAGAGGGGAGGCCATATTGGATTTGGTGCTTGGCAACAAAGCAGGTCAGATGTCAGATCTCTCCATGAGAGAGCATTTCAGTGACAGTGATCACAACTCCCTGATCTTTACTATAGTCAGGGAGAGGGATAGGAGCAGACGGTATAGGAAAGTATTTAATTAGGGGAGGGGAAATTGCAACGCTATTAGGCAGGAACTGTGGAGCATAAATTGGGAACAGATGTTCTCAGGGAAATGCACAACAGAAATGTGGCGGTTGTTGAGGGAGCACTTGCTGCGAATGCTGGATAGGTTTGTCCCACTAAGGCAAGGAAGGGATGGTAGGGTGAAGGAACCTTGGATGACAAGAGATGAGGAACATCGAGTCAAGAGGAAGAAGGAAGCTTATTTAAGGTTGAGGAAGCAAGGATCAGACAGGGCTGTAGACGGTTACAAGATAGCCAGAAAGGAACTGAAGAATGGATTTAGGAGAGCTAGAAGAGAGCACGAAAAGACTTTGGCAGGTAGGATTAAGGAAAACCCCATGGTGTTCTGCACTTATGTGAGGACCAAGAAGATTGCCATAGATAGGGCTGATTAGGCTTTGTGGAGGGAACTTGTGCCTAGAATCGGGGGAGGTAGAGGAGGTTCTCACTTTGATTCAGTATTCACTAGTGAGAGGGACCTAGTTGTTTGTGAAGACAGCATGAAACAGGCTAATATGCTTGAACAGGTAATGTTAAGAAGGAGGCTGTGCTGGAAATTTTGAAAAACACAAGGATAGATACGTCTCCTGGGCCAGACGGGATATACCCAAGATTCCTTAGGGAAGCGAGGGAACAGATTGCTGCGTCTTTTGCAATGATCTTTGCATCCTCACTGCTGACTGGAGTAGGACCAGATGATTGGAGGGCGGCAAATGTTATTCCCTTGTTCAAGATGGGGAATAAGGATAACCCTGAGGATTACAGAGCAGTCAGTCTCATGTCTGTGGTGGGCAAATTATTGGAGAGGATTCTGAGACACATTTATGATTATTTGGAAAAGGATAGTTCGATTAGAGATAGTCAGCATGGCTTTGTGAGGGGCAGGTCATGCATCACAGGCCTTACTGAATTACTTGAGGATGTGGCAAAACACATTGAAGGTATAGCAATGGTTATGGTGTATATGAATTTTAGCAAGACGTTTGGCAAGGTTTCCCGTGGTAGGTTCATTCAGAAAGTAAGGAGGCATGGGATACAGGGAAATTTCGCTAACTGGATACAGAATTGGTTGGCCCATAGAAGACAGAGGGGGGTAGTTGATGAAAAGTATTCAGCCGGAGCTCAGTGACCAGTGATGTTCGCTGCTGAAAATGTGTTGCTGGAAAAGCGCAGCAGGTCAGGCAGCATCCAAGGATCAGGAGAATCGACGTTTCGGGCATGAGCCCTTCTTCAGGGCTCATGCCCGAAACGTCGATTCTCCTGCTCCTTGGATGCTGCCTGACCTGCTGCGCTTTTCCAGCAACGCATTTTCAGCACTGATCTCTAGCATCTGCAGTCCTCACTTGCTCCGACCAGTGATGTTCCTCAGGAATCTGTTCTGGGAGCTCTGCTCTTGGTGATTTTTATAAAAGACTTGGATGAGGAAGTGTAAGGGTGGGTGAGTAAGTTTGCCGATGACATGAAGGTTGGTGGAGTTATGGATAGTGTGGGAGGGCTGTTTTAGGTTGCAATGGGACATTGGCAGGATGCAGAGTTGGGCTGAGAAGTGGCAGATGGAGTTCAACCTGGAAACGTGTTAAGTGATTCATTTTGGAAGGTCTAATTTGAATGCCGATAATAAGGTAAAGGCAGGATTCTTGGCAGTGTGGAGGAATGGGTCCATGTCCTCAAAGTTGCCACCCAAGTTGATAGGGTTGGTAAGTTGTTTTGTGTGTTGGCTTTCATTAACAGGATTGAGTTTAAGAGTCGTGAGGTTATGCTGCAGCTCTGTAGAGCCCTGGTTAGACCACACTTGGAATACCGTGATCAGTTTTGGTCACCTCATTATGGGAAGGCTGTGGACCCTTTAGAGAGAGTGCAGAGGAGATTTACCAGAATGCTGCCTGGACTAGAGGGCATCTCTTATGAAGAAAGGTTGAGGGAGCTAGGTCTTTTCTCATTGGAGCGCAGAAGGATGAGAAGTGAGTTGATAGAGGTGTACAAGATGGTGAGAGGCATAATTTGAATGGATAGCCAGAAACTTTTTCCCAGGGTGAAAATGGCTATCACAACTGGGTATAATTTTAAGATGGTTGGAGGTAACTTTAGGAGAGATGTCAGAGGTTGGGTCTTTATACAGCGTGTGATGGGTGCGTGGAATGCACTGCCAGCAGTGGAAGTAGTAGATACATTAGGGACATTTAAGCGACGCTTGCATAGGCACATGGATGACAGTAAAATGAAGGGTATGTAGGTGAGTCTGATCTTAGAGTAGGATAAAAGTTTGGCACAACATCGAGGGTCGAAGGGCATGCTCTGTGCTGTACCGTTCTATGTTCTAAACCCATAGGTGCCGCATTAATAAAAGATTTACAATATAGATTGCAAAATAAATATTCAGGAACAGATTTACCTTTTTGTCAAAGTACCTTAAGACAACAGAGCACCAAAATCACTTATATGAGGTTTAAGATTTTGCTTTGGGGGATAATGTTGATGTGTAAGCCTGAACGTTAAATGTCATCATTTTTGTTTGCAGATGACATTTTGCTTGAGTCTCATTTTATATTCATGCAGTTACTTTTCAGAAGGGACTACTTGACTTGGATGAAGTTACTCAGGGTAAATGCATTTAGCAGGGTATAGATTAAGTAATGACTTTGGACTATGTTGTCAAAAACCATAAATTGTGTCAGTAACAGAAATCTTAATTGCATAAATTACCAATCCTAAATAGCTATGGCAAAATTAATTTGTATTACTTGTATGAACTTAGCAAGTTTATGACCCAATTACTTTCAAAGGCTCATGGTGAAGATGCACTTTTTTTGTTGGAATCCAAGGAATGGTGCCAATGAACAATTATTGCTTTTTTTTCATAGCACTTAGAGTCATAGAGTTATAGAGATGTACAGCATGGAAACAGGCCCTTCGGTCCAACCTGTCCATGCCGACCAGATATCCCAACCCAATCTAGTCCCACCTGCCAGCACCTGGCCCAAATCCCTCCAAACCCTTCCTATTCATATACCCGTCCAAATGTCTCTTAAATGTTGCAATTGTACCAGCCTCCACCACATCCTCTGGCAGCTCATTCCATACACGTATCACCCTCAGGGTGAAAAAGTTGTCCCTTAGGTCTCTTTTATATCTTTCCCCCCTCACCCTAAACCTATGCCCCCTAGTTCTGGACTCCCTGGCCTCAGGAAAAAGACTTTGTCTATTTATTCTATCCATGCCCCTCATAATTTTGTAAACCTCTATAAGATCACCCCTTAGCCTCCGACGCTCCAGGGAAAACAGCCCCAGCCTGTTCAGCCTCTCCCTATAGCTCAGATCCTCCAACCCTGGCAACATCCTTGTGAATCTTTTCTGAACCCTTTCAAGTTTCACAACATCTTTCCGATAGGAAGGAGATCAGAATTGCACGCAATATTCCAACAATGGCCGAACCAATATCCTGTGCAGCCGCATTAAAAGTCCTTTGTATTTTTCCAGATATTTCTGGGCCATTCGCTGAAGTTCTCACTGTCTATATCATCAATGATTTACAAGTGCCATTTGTATTTTTGTTTCAGTGCAAACAGAATTATCTGTAAACTGCTTCTCGAAGACATTCAATGTTTTAGCCTTAACCATATTCTATGGCCAAAACATTGAATGTTTTTGAGAAAGAGTTGGATATAATTCTTTGCATGAGAGGGAATTGGCTGATCAGCCATGATTATATTGAATGGCAGAGTAGGCTTTAAGTGCCAGGGCTTGTCACATATTTTCTATATTTCTACTTATCTAAAAAATAAGTCCCTTTTTTATTCTGGACACTTTGTTTCACCCTCTAAAGTCAACTAGACTAATCAAGTTTCATGATTTAGAAATACTTTTAATTCCTTTGTATTCAAATTTGTTTAGAATTAATTGCAATTATTTTCCTATTTGAGTTGTTTGTCAGAAAGAAAACCAAACAAAAAATTGCACTGATGTAGTGCATTCTTCCATTAAGTTTTCTTGACCACAATCCATATTCTCTTTTCATGTAATACTGTGGTAATCATCCAAGCTTTCAATGTTTGCTGATATCACTGAACAAAACTCTGATATTGTACAACTAATGTATTGTGTGTTGATGAACTTGAAACAGTTTGATTTTCGGAAAGTGAATATGAAGAACACTGACCACTGACATCTTCATAGCTGCTTTGCTGTATTTTCCCACTAGAGTGCAGTGTTGCTTTCTTTTTTTTCATTTGTGGCAGAGCACGATTATGTATGATGAAACAGGGCAATAGTTAATATCAATAAAATTTTGTGTTCATCATTATAGGTGTGAAAGCTAAACCCATGAGATATTAACTGTAGGAGCCAACATCAAAATGAATAAAGCCTTTGAAGTATATTTAATAATTGACAGTTATAATGGTTGATAATTGCAATGCACTTACAATGCTTCAGAATTATAGAATGATACTCCAGATGTGTGTAAAAAGCACAATCAAAATTTCAAAATTATTGTTTTCTCAATTATGTTTCAAAAATAAATAACTTGATTTGCGATGGTGATTAGCATAGTTATCATCCCAGCTAATGGTAATACTGGACAAGTCAGATGTCAGGATGAAACATGGCTTGATAGACCCTTATTTTGAATTTTGCAGTTGATTACTATGGTGGCCAGTCATTGAACATGATCACACAATATGACCAACGTTCTTTAAGAAAATAAGACAAAAGAAAATAAATACTGCAGATGGATAAGCTGGTTTAGAAAGATTTTAATTTACTCGGCAAAACAAAGTTGTAATCTATTTCTCAGCAATATCTTTTACAGGTACTTAAACCCAGTGAAGTGTTACTTGTATCTTAACTTTTTAAAAGTTCTTACTTTAATGACTCTTCCCAGTTTTTAAAAACTTAGAAACCTTTTTGCAGTTCTGATGATTGAAGCACTCTTTTCAATTCTGTCAGCTTGAAAGCTTGTACATAAACTCTAACAACCTGGAGACTTGACAAACCAAAAACCCTGTTGTAAGGATGGGACTGTTCTTATGAACTGAAAATTTTGTACTGAATAAACTTGGTTCTGTATTGAACTCCTGGTGTGTTATCGCTCTATGTCATAAAAATTCAACTTTGTAAACATGTCATCATTGATAGCATAGATATCCTGCTAGACATATACATTCTTGGAACTGATATCTTTAGTTTACTGTCCAAATGGCATTCTGACCTTCAACAGAAGTTGTCAGAACTGAAACCCCGTGTTTATTTTACCAGTGCTTTAAAATCCAAATTTCCAAATGATCAAACATCTTTATCACACAATTGATTAGATAACAAGGACATCATAGTTTAATGGAGTTTCCTTTTTTTTTATTAAAGTGGTTTGCTGTAATGTTAGGCTAGATATTTAATATTTCCAGAATTATTGTGACAGTTCTATGTTGATATAAATTAAAATCCAGGCAACCCAGAAATACTGAGAAACACAACTTTATTAAAATGTTTTAAAAATATTTTACTTGTTAATTTTACAAATTGCACAGAAAAAGTAAAGTCATAGAGAGTCAAAGAGAGTCATACAGCACAGGAACAGACCCTTTGGTGCAACTTGTCGATGATGACCAAGTTTCCCAAACTAAATTAGTCCCACTTGCCTGTGTTTGGCCCAGGTATGTTCAAACCTTTCCTATTAATGTACTTGTCCAAATGTCTTTTCACTGTTGTACCTGTACCTATATTCACCATTTCCTCTGGCAGTTTATTTCACACACGAACCAACCTCTGTGTGAAAAAGTTGCCTCTTCAGTACCCTTTTAAATCTTTCTTCTCTCACCTTAAAAATGTCACCTACTTTTTAAATTCACCCACTCTAGGGAATTAACCTTAGTTATTAACCTTATCTATGCTCTTCATGATTTCCTAAACCTCTATAAAGTCACTCCTCAATCTCCTGTGCTCCAGTGAAAAAAGTCCTAGCCTATCCAGCCTAACCTTATACTCAAACCGTCCAGACCCAGCAAGATTCTGGTAAATCTTTTCTGAACCCCCTCCGATTTAATAATATCCTTCCTATGGCAGGGCGACCAGAACTGTACACAGTAGTTAAGTATGCAATTACGTATAGTTAGATCCTGCATACCAAACCAAGAATGTTGAATTTGATTCTTAATTTGGCTTTGTAATTTATTCTTCTTGGAAAGTGCTACATTCACTAGCAGCAACAACCTTGTCTTGATTACCAATTTCAATTTATCACCTAATATTTCATGCATTGTTTGATACAAGACAGTCAACTGCAATCTGAAACTGATTGAGTACTTGACATGACACTTTTCTCATTCAACAACA
Organism: Chiloscyllium plagiosum; assembly: GCF_004010195.1. NCBI lineage: Eukaryota > Metazoa > Chordata > Chondrichthyes > Orectolobiformes > Hemiscylliidae > Chiloscyllium > Chiloscyllium plagiosum. The sequence continues at coordinate 37,321,540 of NC_057731.1, forward strand.
ATTAAATCTTTGAAGAGACAAAGTAGAATGTCTTGTATGGTATCCAGCTCTATCTTCATTTAGTAGCTCATCTGGTTTACATAAGCAATGGAAATGGGAAGTTGGCCTAATGTAAGCCTGTATATGTTTCTTATGTATTAATGCCATTTTGGTGTTACATATTTTAGTCAACTCAAACATTGTATATCAAAAGAGGAATTTCAATTTTATTATTAAATGGCAAATAAATGCTGAATGTAAACTTGTTGAATCTTTTATTTTGATTGGACCATTTTCCCTCACATATTGTTCCTTAACGCATTTTTAAAAAATTCATTCATTCATGGGATTTGAGGTCGGCCAGCATTTATTGTCCCATCGCTAATTTTCCTTGAGAAGGTGATGGTGAGCTGCCACCTTGAACTGCTGCAATCTTTGTGTTGTTTGAGAAGGAGTTCCAGGCTTTTGACCTAACAACAATGCAGGAATGACAAGTATGGTTTTGGGAGATATCATTGAAGGAGCTTTGCTGAATTGTATCTTATAGATTGTGGGATTGCTTAACTCTGTCCATCACATACTGCTTCTTCTGTTTAGTATGCACATAGTTCTGTGTTGCAGATTTACCAATCTAACATTCCATTTTTTTAGATTTGTCAGTTGCTGTTTGTGGCACTGCCTCCAGCATGCTTCATTTCACTATGCTTGATCCGTGATTTGATGGTAATGATAGAATTAGAGAGGTAAGAGGTTATGGATTGTGGTTAAGCACAGCTCTGTTGCTGCAGATGGTTTATAGCACTTTGTGGATAATCAGTGTTTAGTTGCCAGATGTGTTTGAAAAATGCTCTAATTGGCAGAATGGCAGTGCTGCTCAACACAAAGGATATATTCAATGAAAACATAGCACATCCTTTCCACAAGGATTGGGTAGTTTTCATTCTTAATGATATGATCATGGACAGATCTTTTCCTCTTAGTAAACTCACTACCTTCTGCGAATGCAGTCTCGCAACTATCCCTTTAAGACTTGGCCATTCTTGATGAAGAAGACTGGAGTGAGTTTTGAGAAGATTTGTAGCTCAGGTTGAGGTTCTGGATATAGGTTTGCTTGCTGAGCTGGAAGGTTCATTTTCAGATGTTTTGTCATCATACTAGGTAACATCTTCAGTGAGCCTCTGGATGGGGAAACCCAAACATATAAATAGAAAGTAGTGCTTCGTCCGGAGGCTCACTGAAGACATTGCCTAGTATGGTGACGAAACGTCTGAAAATGAACCTTCCAGCTCAGCAAGCAAACATACATCCAAGACTACAACTCGCCGTCCCATAGTACATTATGTGGCCCCATAATGCTGCTTTAATGCTTTGTTTGATGAGTCCTCCCTCACCACCTCAGAGGGGGTGGTTATTTCTTTCTCATGCTTGATCTGATGCCACAAGATTTCATGGTTTCTGAGTTCAGGTTTAAGATTCCCAGACCAGCTCCCTCCAAATTGTATACCACTGTGCCATCGTGAATGGATTTGTTATGGCTGGTGTTTGCAGTGTCCGGGTCATTGTTTGCAAGATATGGCTCTGTCAGACACCTGTTTGGCTGGTCTGTAGGACAGCTTTCCCAATTTTGGCACAGGATTCTGTGTAAGAAGGGAGGAAAGGCAGTGTGGAGACATGGAAGGTATCATTTCCGATGCCTAGATTCTGAGCGAGTTTTTGGTTTAATTCGTGATTGACTTTACAGTCACTTTTGATACAACATAATATCTTGCTAGACCATTTCAAAGGTTGTTTAAGAACCAATTTGTTCATCTGGAATAATTTGTAGACCGAACCAAATAAGACAATAGGAGCAGGAGTAGGCCATTCTGCCCTTCGAGCCTGCACCGCCATTCAATAGGATCATGGCTGATCATCATTAATCAGTATCCTGTTCCTGCCTTATCTCCATAACCCTTGATTCCACTATCCTTGAGAGCTCTATCCAACTCTTTCTTAAATGAATCCAGAGACTGAGCCTCCACTGCCCTCTGGGG
>NC_057731.1:37324418-37335620 GCF_004010195.1 Chiloscyllium plagiosum
TCGTAATTTTATCCTTTATAATAGACTCCAGCATCTTTCCCACCACTGAGGTCAGACTAACTGGTCTATAATTTCCTGCTTTTTCTCTCCCACCTTTCTTAAAAAGTGGTACAACATTAGCCACCCTCCAATCCGCAGGATGTCAAATTTCCTCCCTAATGACCATCAGTGAACCAGATAGGTTTTCATGCCAATAGATAACATGGTCACCACTGGACTAGTTATAACTTCCAGATTAATTCCTTAAGTTGACATTTCACCATCTGCTGTATTAAAATTTGAATCCTTGCTCCCAGAACATTATCCTGGGTCCTCTTGTTCAGTGATAATACCACTGCACCACTGCCTCCCCAAAATAAGTATTTTTTTAAGGGTAGAATAATTACAAACAAATGTACGTTTTCATGAAATTTGATAAAACTATATTGAATGTTTTCCATGAGAGGCTTACTTCTACTTTGGCATTTTGGCCCACAGTTCCAATTTGCTGGCATATAGGAGTGCACATGACTTGAAATGGCTTTACCATCCATCTGACCAGTCTGGTAAATATGATAGAATATGCTACCTCTCTTAGCCCACCATTCTGGGTTAGTTATTTAACTCATTCTTGAAATTACAGTAGCAATTAACTGACTGTCATGGCAGTCTTAATTTATCCTTTTATCGACTTCAAGTGGCCCATGAAATCTAGTTGGCTTGTTGACTAACCAAAGATGAATTTCCATTTTTGATGATCTGGATAAGTTCTCTCTTTTTTATTGTAATATGAAAATGTTACATGTACATTATGCATCTGACCTTTACTTTTATACATGTGATTTTGTGTTACTGTTGTTTTGTTCTTTGGCTATTGTGTAACTTCAGGCATAGGATTTGCCAAATACTACGCAACGTAATCAGTGACAGTAATATGCATGATTGTGTTAATTTTGCTATTCATTTGATGTTATGCTTATTTATATTTCTCTATAATGTAAACAAATGTTAATTGATATTTATATGTAACCTTTTAGATGTATTATGGTACTCTTTTTCTCAACCTCTCCCCTTGTTTGAGGCATGGTGACCCTCCGTTTAAACCATCCACCAGTTGTCTATCTCCAATGAGTGAGCAGCCCGTGGTCTAGTGAAACAACAGCTACTTTACCTTTATTGTTACTAACAATTATCTAACTTGTCCATTCTCCCTTGCTCATTATTATTTCCTGATTTAAATACACTGGATAGAAGTAACCCTTCTATATTGGTGCAGCAGTGTTTCTGTGATCTAATATTTACACAGTCTGACTGGAAGTTATCTGTGCTCTCTAAATGTTGCCTGCTGTGGTAGAACTGCAAGTAAAGACATGTTTGAGGATGTTTGTGAATAATTTAAGTGGAACTGGATGCAGAGATTGCATGATTATTCTTTTTTTTTGTTTATTTATTTTGGATCGTGGGTGACATTGGCATTGTTTATTTATTTTGGATCGTGGGTGACATTGGCAAATCTTCTCCTATTTGACTTGAGAAGGAGTTGATGGGCTACGTTAAAGTCCTGACTGAATTTGAATATAAAAATGCTTTCAGAATTGAGATGTTCTTTAAATTCTTTTCAACTCTGTACAAAGTGAAAACTAGTTCATTTTAAAGGTATTGCCTAAGGGTACAATTTTGTCCTTTTTAGCTATGATTTGGTCTTTTGTTTTTTTTTCGGTTATTTGATGAAAAATTAAATGGTGAAGTGGTGGTAGCATGTTTGACTACAATTTGCAGACGAGGCACAAGTTTAGGCATTTGACCCTTCAAGAACTTGTCTCTCTTAAATCATGACCCATTTTAAAAAAGTTTCAAGTGATCCCATGCTCTGGAGTCTCCCTTAAGAGGAAATGTCCTTTCCATGTGCACCTTGTCAGGTTCTTATGTTTCAGTCAAGTTGTACCTTACTCTTCTAAACTTCAAAAGTTTGAAATGTTGTTACTATCATGTAATTATCAAGTAAGATGTTGTCTTAATTATGGTTTCATCATAACTGGGTATCACTTTGAGGAACTTGCTAAATACTTTATCTTCAAGTTTACCTAATTACCATACTAAATTTATATATCATTCCTGCTTATAAAACAGAGTATTGGGCTATTGTGAGCAAAAAGCTGCATAAATATCAGTATAATATTTGACACTCTAAATATCTATATAAAAATAACTTGTGAAGAGAGAGTCAGTGTTTTATGACAACGACCTTTCTTTTCATGTTGACTTCATTTTGATGTCAGTAATAAGTTTTGAACTACATTATCAGTAAATTTAAAAATACTAGTGTAAATTTGAATTGTCTACCACAGAGTGCTGTGGCAATTTTGCCTCAGGTGTATGTTTTGAGATGGATTTCTGGTTAAAGGTTTATGAGGACAGTGTGGGTAAAAGACATTGAAGTGCAACATCAGCTGTGATCATATTATGGCAGAGCAGGTTGACTGATTAAATACCCTGTTCTAATAATTGATTAATTGATTTTATTTTCAATTTAACAACTTTTGCACCAAAATTAAAATATCCCTTTAACTCTCTCATTCAATTGAGTGTTTGAACCACATTGAATTTATTTGGAATTTTGAGAAATTCACTCACAAGACGTGAGTGTCTCTGGCTAAACCAGCCTTTATTGCCTTTCCCTAATTTCAAGAGGGCAGTTAAGAGTCAACCACATTGCTGTGAGTCTTGACTCACATGTAGGCCAGACCAGGTAAGGACGACAGATTTCTTTCCCTAAAGAACATTAGTGAATCAGATGGGGTTTTTCAGCAGTCGACAATGCTTTCATGGTTGTCATTAGAGTCGATAAAGTATGGAGCTGGAAAAAGACAGCAGGTCAAGCAACATCAGAGGAGCAGGGGAGTCAACATTTCAGGTCAGAACCTTTTAATCAGGACTCTTAATTCCAGGTTTTTTTTAATTGATTTCAAAATCCATCATCTGCCATGAGGGGGCGTTTGGGGGGGGGGAGGAGGGAGGAGGGAGGGGGGAGGTGTTGGATTTGAATCCAGGTCCTCAGTCATTTGCTTGAGTTTTTGGATTAATAGTCTAGTGGTAATGCCACAAGGTTATTGCTCTCCAATTGTCATGGAGTATAAAGTAGAGATTAAATTCAGTGAGCACTAAACTTCTGGCTTGCCGACTCAGAAAAAAATCAACATTATGCAGATAAATGAGAGTAATTGTTACATTTATTTAATGATATTTTTTCCTTTCTAGGATGATATTTACATGTATGGAGGAAAAATTGATACTGATAATGGAAATATCACAAATGAACTATGGATCTTCAATATCCCCACTCTCTCATGGACTAGGAAAATTCCAACTGTTCTCTCCCCTGGGCAACAGTATGATGTAGAAGGGCATTCTGCACACATCATTGAAATGGACAGTGGCGATGTTATCATGATTATCATTTTTGGATATTCTGCACTTTATGGTTACATAAACAGTGTTCAGGAATACAATATTAGTAAGTAATTGATCTCTTGGTATTTGAGTATTGCCGAGAAAAGATGTGCTGTTGAAGCTTCTCATTTTACACTCTTCAGAACAATATGTATAGCATGTGAAAATATTGCTGATTGGTCTAGTAATTGCCATGGCAAATGCAAGAGAACAGTTAAACTGCAGGCTTTTGTTTTAAGTTTAAAAACAGGAAATTGACCCTGGTCAAAGCACTATTATGGGAAACGTACTAGCCCCATTTAACATTGTGAGAAGCTATGTATATTAATTTTACAGGGTCCTGTCCTTCTCCAAGTAGACAGAGCATGTCCAGACTTTTTGTTTAAAATCTGCTCAATTTCTGAGCTTTATTTATTAGGCGAACATTCATTGCTCATTCCTAATTGTTTTTGGGAGGGTAATTGGCAGCTGACTTCTTGAACTGCTGCTGTTCTTGTGTAAGGGCCCCCACAGTACTGTTTGAGAGGGAGTTCCAGGATATTGACTCCCAAGACAGCAATGGACCAATCATTTAGTTGCCCAGATGCTGTGGGACTTAGTGGGGAATGTGCATATGCTGCCTTGTCCTTCTAGCTGGAAAAAGTCAAAGATTTGAAAGGTTCTGGCAGACCAGCCTTGGTAAGTAATTGCAATGCATCCTGTAGCAATGCATTGAATGCCAGGGTGTCGGCATTGAATAGAATGAATGTTAAAATTAGCAGATGAATGCCAAACAAGAGAGCTGTTTGGTCCTAGAAGGTGTTGAGCAAAAGCATTGTGACTTTTCAATTAAACAAAAGCACAGGGATACTAGTTCTCTGGTGATTTCTCCATGTCGATGTTTTGACTAATTGGCGTCTACTTGTCAAAGTTAGCACCAGTCTATAAAGTAAAGATCCTCACAGACCATAAGGCTGCCCTTTCATTAGAAAGAGAAGGTTAGTGGTGGTTTAATGTAAGGGTCACCACACGCCAAGCGAGGGGGTGGTTGAGAAGGAGAATCCTTCACAGTAACTTCAGCTGGTGTAGGAATTGAACCCATGTTATTTGGTATTACTCTGCATTGCAGACCAGCCATCCAGCCAATTGAGGTAACTGACCCCTCTAGCCAGTTTGTTGTTATATCAACAATATAAATTGTTTGTCACTCTGAACTATGGACCTATCTCATATTCAGCATATACAGGTCTATACAGGACAAAATGCTTGAACAGCATGTCTCTTTATTTCAGCTGTAGTTTAAGAAATTTGTGTGCTGAATGCTTGAAATGTTTTGTGAAATCAATTAATCAAAAAAGACTCCTCAGTATTGAAAATTAAACAAAGCCTTCCAATGAGAAGATAATGCAAAATGATTCAAGTTTTGCACTGGAGTGATGACAAGGCTGTCAGCCGATATTTTATATTCCTCTGCAACTGATAGCAATGTTTTGAGTTAGCAGATGAACAATTAAGCATAGAAATTTAGGAGATGCCACTGGTGATTCTGTGTTTTTTTGGCCACTGAGTATGCTGATGAGGTTCCTTCCTTCAATCCTTTTTTAAAAAAATGAACTGAAATCAATCAAGTTATCAAACTTCGAAGATCTTCCACTTTCATGGTCCTTAGTACGGTGTATCATTATGAACATCTTTGGAAAAATATTACATCTATTGATTGGGATGTAACTGAAAATGGAATGACTCAGTGAAGACTGCTCCTCCCTCTGAGCTCGAAGGCTTTGGGTTCAAAAACCAGTATCAAGAACCTGTTGGGTATGAAACAGCTAGCCATTGATTGCAGTCCCCTGCTTGAACAAATGGAGTGGTCTGCTGGAGAAAAGGCACCTGACTGTTTAAAAACCTAGCTGTCAAATCCCAAAAAAAAGGTGTGAAGGTGATCAACCAGCATTGTGGTGACTCTGTGTAACATGGGGTGACAGAGCGGTGGCACGGTGGCTCAGTGGTTAGCATTGCTGCCTCATAGTGCCAGGGATCCGGATTAGATTCCACCCTTGGGCAACTGTCTGTGTCGAGTTTACATATTTTCCTCATGTCTGTGTGGGTTTCCTCTGGGTACTCCGGTTTCCTCCCACAGTCCAAAGATGTGCAGGTTAGGTGAATTGGCAATGCTAAATTGCCCATAGTGTTCAGGGCTGTGTAGGTTAGGTATATTAGTAATGGGAAAATTTGGTATAATAGAGTAGGGGAGTGGTTCTGGATGGGATACTCTTCGGAGGGTTGGTGTGGACTTTGTTGGGACAAATGGACTGTTTCTACTCTGTAGAAATTCTATGAATATCTATGATTCTATGAAAAAAGATAAAGGAATGAAGAAAGTTGAATAGAAAAGGCCATACTCTCATTGGTGGAATGGGTGGCTAGGTGGCAGATGGGTTCAATGCAATGAAGTGTGAATGGTACATTTTGGTAGGAAGAACATTGAAATACAAACTAAAATAGGGAAGACAATTCTAAAAGGAATGCAGGAGCAGAGAGACGTGGGTGGAAAATATGCAGGGATTATTAAAGGTGAAAGGACAAGTGGAGAGAGCAGTATGTAAAGCATGCAGTAATCCTGACTTTATTAATAAGTGTCATTAGATCTCTTTGGATCTAATTAGATCTCATCTGGAGTCTGATGTAAGGCAAGGTAAAGTCACCATAGGATCCCAGGGGACCATAGGGTTGCTCTTTTGAGCTGTGGGTGCCACATTGCAGGAAGGGTCTAATGCACTGGTGTTCTGCAGGATTTCCAGGGATGGAATATGTTGAAGTGGCTTGAATTGTTCTCATTAGTGGGAAGCCGGCTAAGAAGAGGTCTGGTAGAGGTTTTCAAAACCATGAATGGTTGAATGGAGTAGGTATGCTAAACAAGATGCCATGGATTTAAAGTGATTTGAAAAAAAAAGCAAGGATAATATGAGAAAAAAAACCTTTTTCAATCAATGATTAGTTTGGGTATGGACTGCGCTGCTTGGAAATATGGTGGAGGCAGATACAATTGAGGCATTTAAAAAGATTTTGGACCGTTATTTATATGTAATAATATGCAGAGGTATTGGGGGGTGGGAGAGAAAAGAGAATGGTACTGGAGTAATAACGCTTCTTTAAAGACCTGATGCTGATAGAATCAGCCATAAGACTGAAATCAAGTGTAACTCGGTTTGAAACAGCACACTAAGTTCTGAATTACTGCTAAACAGGCTCACTGGCCCTTAGAGTTTTAAAATTCGTTAAATGTCACATTTCTCAATATGATAAATTACATTTCTTCGTTATTTTACATTTTACCTTTAATATCATGTGCATGTCCCACTCATTTATTTCACCATCTGTAAAAGTTAAACATGAAAATAGAATGGCTTCACTAGTTTCTACTTTCTGATTTGCTGTCTGTGAGAGTAGTTCAGTGTTATTGGGTACTTGCCCTGCCTGATAACATCATTGTTGCCGGATGCAGAGTGATTTTCTTGATTTACTGGCAGAACCAAATTGTTGTTGAATTAGGGACAACTGCAGAGATTATCAGAGCTTCGTGGGCAGTTGTCTTTGGGTCAGTGACAAACATGGATGCTTTGCCACTGATCATAGGGTTCAACCCAACATAATAACTAAGAATCTGTTAGCAGTTAACGTCTTTAATTTCTAACCCTTTAGATTAGATTAGATTACCTACAGTATGGAAACAGGCCCTTCGGCCCAACAAGTCCACACCAACCCTCTGAATATTACCCACCCAGACCTGTTCCCCTATCCTATATTTACCCCTGACTAATGCACCTAATACTATGGACACTTTAGCATGGTCATTTCACCTGACCTGCACATCTTTGGATTGTGGGAGGAAACCAGAGCGAAACACGGCCGAAACCCACGCAGACACAGGGAGAACGAGCAAACTCCACACAAACAGTCGACCGAAGCGGAAATCCAAACCGGGTTCCTTGGCGCTATGAGGCAGCAGTGCTAACCACTGAGCCACCGTGCCACCTTTTTGTATAAAACCACTCTAAACGCTAGGCTGCAGAATTTAGCCGGTTAGTTTTGTTTACATTGTCCAGTATTGCTTAATGTTATGTCACATCAGAAGTCTTTTGCTTATGGTTATGCTCCAGTCTCCCAAACAGATGCTTTCGATATCTGTGTGAATACTTGTATGTATAGATATTTCATTGGATAATAGTGTAACTCTGAATAACATGGAGTTTGAAAATGCGAGAGTTGTAAATGTGTTGTCGAGAGTATTTTGGCATTATGTGGAAATAGTTAAACATTACTTTTAGCAATCATCTCGGATTTGTTATATTGCAGGCATGATAATAGAATAGTGCAATAAAGCTAAATCATTTCCTGAGGAAAATCAACTCCATGCAAGCCGAAAAGGCAATAAGCTGTCTGCTAACGTTATATTATTTGAAAATGCCACTTTAAAATCATATATGTGGCAGGTATGTAAAAATGCAATAGCCTAAGAATAATTTTTGTGAAGGTGATTTGAATCGTATTACTCTTTAACTATACCAAACATCTTGTACTAATATAAGTTGCCTTTACTGCTTTTGGTGGTATGTTACACATCACTCGAGTCCAAGTTGTTGTGATAACACGTGCCTTTTCATGCTTGTGTTTCCTGCATATTGTAGGCCAAAGCCATTGATCATGATAGTAGAGGCTTCAACTCCCTTTTCATCACACAGTTGATCAGAAATCTTTCCTGCTGTTACTGACAACCATTGACGTGTGTTGCAAGAATGTGCAAGTTGATAGCAATCTATTTGGTAGCTCCTTCCTTGGCTATCAAATCCTGGGTGGGACTTGAATGCAAATGATTTAGCATTGTAAGGTCTCCTTCCTCAGCAGCATAGATAATACTGGGTGCAATATAAGAGAATCAGTTTATTGCTTTTCACTGGTGGTCTACACATTCTTCAAACTTCTTTAAGAAAATGATGACAGTAACGAGCTTGTTTGCTAAGTAGTCATCTTCAGCTATCATCAATACACTTATTTTCTGGGGCATCATAGCTTAGCTAAAACAGCTATCAGAGAGTCTTTTTAGTTTGTTTATTTTTTAAATAAACTTTTAGATAAAAAACTGGATAAACTTAAGCAATTGTTATGTTCACAGCTGACGGTAATACTGGACAAGTCATATCTCAGAGTGAAACTTGACCTGATGAGTCATCAGTTTTATTTTTTCAGTTTGATTGGGTAGTCACTGAACATGATTATGCAATGCATGTCAATGTTCTTTTAGGAAAAGAAAGTTATTTTACATAAATGAAAATGCTATCAATGTCAAATTAGAAAGGTATTAACGTCCCTGAGATATCCTTTGCAGACATGTAATCCTTGTGAATTATCATCCTATGTTCACTCTTTAGTTTCTTATTTAACTGATGAGGTTACAAGTTTAAATATCACACAACACAAAAATCACACCTGGTTATAGTCCAACAGGTTTACTTGGAAGCACTAGCTTTCAGATCCCTGCTCCTTCATCAGTTGGTTGTGGAGTATAAGATCGTAAATGTGATGCAACTGAAATTATATATCAAAAAAGACGTGAGGTTACAAGCATTTTCCTTTGGTGATAAGCTCTATGTTTAACAGATATGATTCTCTCCATTACTATCTATCCCTAATATACAAAGACACCTAATTCACTGACTCTCCCTTCTTGAACTTTAAGGTAATCCCTGTTCAATTAAACTGCTAAGACAAATTTTCCAGCTCTGAAAGCCTGTTTGCCACAAACTAAATTGTCCTTCTGTTGGTATGACACTTTTTCTCAATGGAAACCTGATTGTGGCCCCAGCCCATCTTTCTGTATCTCATAAAAATACAATTCTGTAAATGTTTCATCAGTTAACTCCTGACGTAGTTTGTCTTGTCATTGTGTTTCAGTCACATGCTTTTTGGAAATTGTCTGAACTTAGTGTTCAAACATGATTTTCTACTCTCTTAAAAAATGTCACCTTCACAGAACTTTAACTTTTTGTCCTTCATTTTTAACCTAAGTATTAACAACATACTAAAATTCTACATCACATTATAAAAAACAAAAGGTAAATAATTTGCGTGAAATATATCAGAAAATAGCTACTCTACTGTTATTACCAAGCCAGGGGATTGACTATGGTTCACTGAAAACTGCGGGAATGCATGCAAAGAACAGCATTTGACATACATAAGACTGATGATCAACCTGATGAAGCAACAATATTATATTCTGAGCAGCATGTGATAGAACTGAGTAATTCTGTTACAATTGAATCAGATCTTAGCTCTGCAGTCCTGCTACATCCAGCTGTGAATGGTAGACAATTAAACAACTCACTGGATGAGGGGGCTCGATAAGTACCCCCTTCTTAATTGGTAGAGGATCCAAGCACACCAGTGCAAAAGATGAGGCTGAAACAATTGCAAACATCTTCAGTCAGAAGTGCTGAGTGGGTAATCCATCTTGACCTTCTCTTGATGTCGCTAGCACCTCAATTGCCCACCTTTAGCCAATTTAATTTACTTTATGTGATATCAAGGAATGGTTAAAGGCATTGGATATTAGAAAGCTTTTGGAACCTGACAACATTCCAGCAGCAGTACTGAAGACTTATGTTCCAGAACCAGCCATGTTCCTAGCCAAACTGATCCACTACAGATATAACTCTGGCTTCCACCCAACAACATGGAAAGTTGCACAGGTATTTTCTGACCTTGAAAAGCTTGACAGCATCAACCCAGGCAATTAATGGGCCATCAGTCAGCTCTCAGTCATCAGCAACCTAATGGATGTTTTAGATGGTTCAGACAGTGATATCAACTGCCACTTACTCAACAATAATGTGCTCACTATACTTAGTTTGGGTTTCATCAGGCCTATTCAGCTTTTGAGCTCACTACAACCTTGGTCCAAACATAAGAGCTAAACTGAAAAGGGGAAATGAATCACTGTCCTTGCCATCAAATCTGTATTTGACTAATAGTGCCATTAAGGAGCCCAGGAAAACTAGACTCGATGGAAATCGGGGCAAAGCTCCACTAGTTGGAGACTGCATGGTTGTTGGAGGTCAATCACCTCAGATGCAGAGTAATTTTGGAAGACTAGCCATCAGCAGCTGCTTAATGAATCATCTTCCCTCCATCAGAAGATCAGAAGTAAGGATTACCACTAATGATTGCATAATTTTCAGCACAGTTTGCAACTCCTCACTCAATGAAGCAGTCCTCACCCAAATCTAACAATGCTTTGACATCGTTTGGGTTTGGATCGATAAATGACAAGTAAAATTTGTGCCACGCCAGTGCCAAAAGTAAGTAGCTTAAAGAAGAGAGAAAGAATCCAAATACCACACATTGATGTTTCATGACTTTGCCTTTGTTAAGGTCCCCACTATTAACATCCTGGGGATTACTATCAGCCAGAAATTAAACTGGAGCAACCATAAAAGTATAATGGCAGGTCAAATGCTGGGATTCCTGTGAAAAGTAATTCACCTGTTCACTCTTCAAAGCCGCTATGCCATTTGCAGTCCACAAGACAGGAGTGTGTTGGAATAATACTTAGTTGGCTGGATGAGTTCAACTCCAATAAACATATGTAAGGTATAGAGAGGATAGATCGAGTGAATCCTTAGAAGAGTATAAAGGAAGTAGGAGTATACTTAAGAGGGAAATCAGGAGGGCAAAAAGGGGACATGAGATAGCTTTGGCAAATAGAATTAAGGAGAACCCAAAGAGTTTTTACAAATA
>NC_057731.1:37336273-37362943 GCF_004010195.1 Chiloscyllium plagiosum
CATTTTGGGAAAGCAAATCTTAGCAGGACTTATACACTTAATGATAAGGTCCTAGGGAGTGTAGCTGAACAAAGAGACCTTGGAATGCAGGTTTGTAGCTCCTTGAAAGTGGAGTTGCAGGTAGATAGGATAGTGGAGAAGGCATTTGCTATGATTTCCTTTATTGGTCAGAGTATTGAGTACAGGAGTTTGGGAGGTCATGTTGCGGCTGCACAGGATATTGGTTAGGCCACTGTTGGAATATTGTGTGCAGTTCTGGTCTCCTTCCTATCGGAAAGATGTTGTGAAACTTGAAAGGGTTCAGAAAAGATTTACAAGGATGTTGCCAGGGTTGGAGGATTTGTGCTATAGGGAGATCTAAACAGGCTGGGGCTGTTTTCCCTGGAGTGTCGGAGGCTGAGGGGTGACCTTATAGAGGTTTACAAAATTGAGGGGCATGGATAGGGTAAATAGGCAAAGTCTTTTCCCTGGGGTAAGGGAGTCCAGAACCAGAGGGCAAGTTTTAGGGTGAGAGGGGAAAGATACAAAAGAGACCTAAGGGGCAACTTTTTTACACAGAGGGTGGTATGAGTATGTAATGAGCTGCCAGCGGATGTGGTGGAGGCTGGTACAATTGCAACATTTAAGAGGCATTTGGATGGGTATATGAATAAGAAGGGTTTGGAGGGATATGGGCTGGGTGCTGGCAGGTGGGACTAGATTGGGTTGGGATATCTGGTCGGCATGGACGGGTTGGACTGAAGGGTCTGTTTCCATGCTGTACATCTCTATGACTCTAAGACTCAAGAAACTTGATATCATTCAGGCTAGTCCATCTCATGCTTTCATCAACATTCATTCCTTCCGCCATTAACACAGTAAATTTGTTCTTCTTAGACAGTGCCTTTCAAACTTGTGGCTTCTACCATCCAAAAGGACAAAGGTGGCAGTTATATGGGAACACTTTTTAAGATTTCTTGCAAGTTCATGTCCATGTCGTACACCATAATGATTCCTTCAGTGCCATTGGATCAAAATCGTGGAACTCCATAATGCCACATGGATTGCAGCATTTCAAAAGGCAACTCGTAGCCACTTTTTCAAGGGAATTATGTAGACTTCTAAATGAATTTTTAAAAAAAGTTGCTCTCATCCATTAGATAGAACATAAAACATAGTACAGCACAGAACAGTCCCTTCAGCCCACGATGTTGTGCCGACCACTGATCCTTATGTATGCACCTTCAAATTTCTGTGATGCAGAATCGCATTTTATGCATTGAGGAAAGAAATGAACTGTTTTAATTAGACTATTAACTGTTTGACTTTCAATTGAGTCAATTTCTGCAGTCAATTGAGTTCACTCTGCTCGGCATCAGGAAGGAGATGAGACTATTTGGCTCAGAGTTTCTTTCTCAATTAATGCAGCTGTTGGGTTCAAATTAGACTTGCGAAGGATGCAGTTATGGTTTGAATAAGGTAAAGGATTTATTAGAAAGCAAGTGTGCACCACCCAGGAGATGATGTTTCCCTAATCATTGTTTGCTTTGCACATTTTATACAGTGGACCATCATGTCAGGTGTACAGGCATCCCAATCAACTTATGACTGCAAGCTACCAAAAGCTCTTGAAATATTTGTAATTCTTACTGAAGCTAAATGAGTCACTGCACAGTGATTGCATTCTTTGTGTAGCTTATCAGTTCCTCTGCTTTCTGTATTTAATAATGATCGTCCCTAAATACCTTTCAAGACAGTTCTTCACAGTCTATTTGCAGTGAGCATTTCTTTTGTAGGTATCCGTCTGACATGTATTAGAAGGATCAGATTCCCTTTATGGTTTTAAACACATTTCCACTGTCTGTTTATTGCAGCCATTTATCCAGTGAGTTAATCAACTCCCAGGTTTGCATATACTGTAATGATCCTGTTTTCCTTGATAACTTCAAGCAGATTTTGTTTTTGAGGTAGCTAGATGTGTCTCAACCCCTTTCAATGCCTATAGCATTAATTTTGATGGCTATACTATGCTTCAGTAGCTCATATCAGCATTTTGAATCCAATCAACTCTTCTACTCTGGCTGGCAGATTATCCTAAACATTTAACTCTAAAGTCTTTAAATACTTAATTTTACAACAGGACCTTTTTTTAAACATGGAAGCATCTTGAATCACGTGAGGTACCGAAGCATGTTTGAAATAATTGCAATGACTCTATGTATTAGTAAAGAAAAGCAAGAGCTATGCTCTGCCAGTAGTATAATGAAATGGATAAATTGTTAATCTGTGCTTTTCTGCTGTGTTGTGTTGCTCAAGAAAATGGGGTACTTTTTTTGAATAGTGTTATGAGATCTTGCAGCTTTTCTCTATGCATGTTCCCCGAGGGCAAGTTTTCAGCTTAATATTGAGCCTCAGGTGTGGTTTATCCAACAATGGAGCACTCTCAATGCACTGTAGCTTAGACTTATGACCATATATGTGACCAAAAACTTAGGTGACATTTTTTTCTGCTATTTTCTTTGCCTCACCTCCAAGTTATTTGCCTTATCATAACAATCCCCTCGTTCCCAGACAACTAGTTTTGAGCAACTAGGAGAAAGTGAGGACTGCAAATGCTGGAGAGTCAGAATTGAAAAGTATGGTGCTAGTAAAAGCACAGCAAGTCAGGCAGCATCTAAGGAGCAGGAGAATGGACGTTTTGGGCATAAGCCCTTCATCAGGAATGTGGAGGGGGATGGGGCCTGAGAGATAAATAGGAGATGGGGTGGGGCTGGGGTAAGATAGCTGGGATGGCGATAGGCGGATGCAGGTCGGAGGTGATTGTCATAGGTTGGTGGGGAAGGTGGAGCGGATGGATGGGAAGGAAGGTGGACATGTAGGTCAGGTCAAGAGGATCTGGGATGAGGTGCGGGTGGGGAGATTTGGAAACTGGTGAAGTCAATGTTGATGCGGTGTGGTTGTAGGGTCCTGAGGCAGAAGAGGAGGTATTCTTCCTCCAGTTGGCGGGTGGCTTTGATTTGGCGGTGGAGGAGGCCCAGTTTTTGGAATAGCAAGTCAGCATTTTATTCTCAATCCATTTATGTTATTAGTGTTGCAATGGATTGCACAACTAATTTTGTGAAAATTGAAATTGTTCTTTAATCAGTTTTGAAATTGAACAAAGGTTTTCACTGCATTTGGAAAAGAGATGAGCTGCAGTAATATATGATTACAGTTTTTTTGTCATTAGTTTTGGTCAAATCATTACTTTGATTTGCTGAAAAAAATTTGAAATAACCAGGTTCTGATCTGCAATTGCTGTATTTGGGAAATGAATAAGTAAAATATATTAACAAGGTACACAGTATGGAGCAAGTTATTAACCTTAATTTTAATTGCTTAGTTATGAGAAGGCCTCAATTTTAGCATTTTAAATTGACTTTCAAATGAAACACCAGGTTCTAATTTATGTTTTATAAATTTTAGATTGCAAGTGAAAGTGAAGATTTGAATTTTGGGTAAAATCCGAAAGAGCTGCAGATGATGTAAATCAGAAACAAAAATAGAAATTGCTGGAAAAGCTCAATACGGCTGGCAGCACCTGTGGCGAGAAATTAACATTTCAAGTCGAGTTACGAGAAATTAACATTTCAAGTTGAGTTACCCTTACCCAAAACATTAACTCTGATTTCTCTCCATAGATGCTGCCAGATCTGCTCAGCTTTTCCAGCAATTTCTATTTTTGTTTCTGATTTACATCATCTGCAGCTCTTTCAGATTTTACCCAAAATTCAAATTGAAATTTCTCTCCATAGATGCTGCCAGATCTGCTCAGCTTTTCCAGCAATTTCAATTTTATTTGAAATTACAGTTTAGGATTTTGTTTTATTAGATAAGTAATTTGTGCTGTACCGAATAACATAATTCCCCACTATGTGCCCATCAGTCTATTTTGTAGAACAGTACAATTTGCCCCACTGTTCACTCTTTCCCTATAAATCTTCAAATTTTTCCATTTAAATGTTTAATCCGTTTTCTTATTGCAGTTTTTACTGAAGCTGTTTTCATTACCCTGACAGGCAGCGCATTCCAGATTTTATTAACATGCAATAATTTTTATATTTAAAAAAAGAATTCAGATCCCTTTTTATTGCCAGTTACTTTTAAATCTGGATACAAAATTGGCTTGAAAGTAGGACTCAAGAGGATGGTGGTAGAGAGTTGTTTTTTGTACTGGAGGCCACAAAGATCAATGCTGGGTCCACTGTGCTTCACCATTTAATTGTTGATTTGAATGTGAATATAGGCGGTGTTAGAAACAAACTTAACAAAATTAGCCAAGACCACCAAAACTGGAAACAAGACAATTTATTTTATGATCTTGCAAGAAAGGGCGTCAAATGCTAAAGCAAATGAGCAATGAGCATTGAAACAAGTATACAGTTATACCTTTGAGCTGCCTGAGGTCACCTCTCCCGACTCCTACATTACCCAATCACCCTAGTTCTCTGCCTAACTTGTGACCTGACTGCCCCTACGTGACTTCTTATCTTGATTAGATTCTACTTCTATCTCCTTGGGCCATTAGCTGCAACCATTTTATATCTATATTAACACTTGCTGTGCTAGTGTTTTCTATTGTTCTGCTTTTCTGCCTGCACAAACTTGTTTTTCCCAGAAGTTTGCTAATCTGATCTTTGCCTGCAGCTGCCCTCTATACTTGTTTGTCAGCGCTATGCTTAAGCTTATTATCACTACCCTTTTTGCTACATCTGCGAAAACAACACCCTTCCCCATTTCTCACAGGGGTATGGTAAGTTTGCGGATGACGCCATGCTTAATTTAGATAAATGTGAAATGTTGCATTTTGGTAAGGCAAACCAGGGCAGGACTTTAACAGTTAATGGTATGGCCATGGGAGTGTTGTTGAACAAAGAGACAGAGAGGTGCAGGTGCATAGTCCCTTGAAAGTGGAGTTGCAGGTTGAGTTGGTGATGAAGAAGGCATTTGGCACGCATGCCTCCATTGGAGAGGCTGAACAGGCTGGGGCTTTTTTCCTTGGGATGTCAGAGGCTGAGGAATGACCTTATAGAGGTTTATAAAGTCGTGAGGGGTACAGATAGGATGAACAGTCAAGGTCATTTCCCAAGCTGGGGGGGGGAGGGGGAGGGCGGAAGTGGGGGTGCAGTGTTGTTGGTTTGCGCAGATCTAGAGGGTATAGGTTTAATGTGAGAGGGGAATGATTTAAGAAGAACTTGAGGGGCAACTTGTTCACGCAGAGGGTGGTGTTTGTACGGAGTAAGCTCCCAGAGGAAGTGGTGGAGTACAATTACAGCACTTAAAAGGCATCTTGATAGGTTATGAATAGGAAGAGTTTAGAGGGATATGGGCCAAATGCTGGCAAATGGGACTAGGTCAGATTAGGATATCTGGTTGGCGCGGACCGGTTCTACTAAAAAGTATGTCTCCATGCTGTATAACTCTATGACCTGGCTATCCTGCCATTGGAAATATTTCCTTCATATATTTTCTATCAAACCCTTTCATGGTTTTGTGCATGTCTGACAAATCTCTTACCTTTTGACTCCACTGCAACAATAGTTTTATTTATACAATGCTCTTTAAAGCAAAATGTTGCACAGCAGTGTTAGAATATCAATTTGACGCTGAACAACATGACGATGTGGCAATAACAAAGGTTGATGAAAGAGGTCGATTTTTCATGAGCATTGTTGTATTAGGAAGAGTTAAGAGATGCAAACAGGTTTAAAGAGGGAATTCCAGAAGTTGGTGCAAAGGCAGCTGAAAGCATGGCTATTGGTGTGAAGCAATTATAATTGCATGAATTCAAAGATGAAATATAATTGTTTATCACAGCAAAATATAACTGCATAATTTTTCATGGATAGAGTGTTTTGTTAAATTTTAATTCATGGTGTAATGTTAAAAGATTAAATTGTACTAACTTTCTGGACGTTAATGTAATGTTAAAGAGTTAAATTGTACTGTCTATCTCCAAGAGGCTGAACATTCTGGAAGTGGGTGGGGTGACATTCTATCTCTCAGACAAGAATGCAGGAATTTAGATGACTGTCCATTGTAATCCACTCTTTATTTGGGCAACCATTTACTCCTATTGCTGTTATCAAATTAAACTCTCATTCAGGCCCTTCCATTCAGAAATGTTTTTATGGACATTCCCCCAGCCAATCAAATTCGTTTGTATGATCATCCCCTGATACTGAAGTATATCACACCTCCATTGTCCAGGGAAGTAGTGGAGTCAGAACTTGTTTGCAGGGCCGACCCGAAGCTAAAACATATCACACCTGCATTGTCTTGGGGAATCACTGAGTCAGAAAATCGTTTGCATAATGATTCCCCAAGATTAGGGCATTTATATTTACATTATCTCCGAGGATAACCTCATCCTATCATTGTATCTGGGGTAACATGTGATTATGGAGAGGGAGCAGCTAGAATACCTGTGAGCATTACCAACTGACCTGTATAAAGAGGATGTATTCCCTTTGTTCAAGGTCTCTTTTAACTCACCTGTGAAGAGTGTCAAAGGGTGTCACCAGCTTGTAGAGGCTTTAATAAACTTGAACTGTTTGCAGAAGTTGGTGTGTGCAAATTGCATCTCGTGTGTGAAACCTTGGGAAAGGAACCTAACAATGGATGATATCTGATTTATTGCTGTCACATGTATTAAGATACAGTGAAAAGTGTTGTTTTTCATGCAATATAAAGTGCATCAGGGTAGCAGAACAGAGTGCAGAATACAGTGTTACAGCCGCAGAGAAGGTGCAGACAGGGAGATCAGAATTAACATTTGAGAGATCATTCAAATGTCAGATAACACCAGAGAAAAAGCTATTCTCGAATCTGTTCATACGTGTATTCAAAATTGTTTATCCTTTGCCCGATGGAAGAGGGTGGAAGAGAATATAATGGGGGTAGGAGAGATCTTTGATTTTGTTGCTTATTTTCCCGAGGCCGCAAGAAGTATTGATGGTGTCAATGGATGGAAGGCTGGTTTGCGTGATGGACTGGGCTGTGTTCACAATTTTCTGTAATTTCTTGTGCTTTTGGGAAGAGCAGTTGCCAAATCATACTTTGATGCATCCAGGTATGGTGCTTTCTCTGATGCATCTATAAAAATTGGTAAGCGTGGATATACTGAATTTTCATAGCCTCCTGAAAAAGTAAAGATGTTGTTGAGCTTTCTTGACCATTACATTGACGGGGTGGACCAGGACTGGTTGTTGGTGATCATCAGTCCCAAGAACTTGATGCTCTCACTCATTTTCACCTCAACGTCAAGAATGCAGACGGAATGTGCCCTCCACTCGCCTTCCTGAAATCAATGGCTAGCTCCTTCATCTTGTTGACATTGATGGAGAACATTCAATCCCTTTCCTGTATTCTGTCTCATTGTTATTTCAAATCTGACCTACAATGCTGGGGTCATTAGCACATTTGTGAGTAGAATTGGGACAGAATTTGACTAAACCGACGTGAGTATACAGTCTGTTTTGATATAATGTTTCCTGTGCGATCCTGCATTATATAAAATTATTTTTAAAGCAGCACTATTTAAACCAGTGGGATCAGAAACGCATTATAGCCCCAACACAGGTAAGGAAAGTTCACATTCTACAAGTAATGGTCCAAATTCCTCAATCGCGTATTAGCCAATTCATATTGAAGAAAAGCGGTATAGCAGATTCCAACTGTATAAGGAGTTTAGTATGGGGCTGAGTATGCAGCCTTCCAGGGCACTGATGTTGAGGATTACAGTGGAGGCGGTGTTGTTGCCTATTCTTACGAGTTGCAGTCTATGGGTCAGAAAGTTGAGGCTCTAGTTACAGAGGAGAGATGCAGAGATCTAGGTCTTGGAGTTTAGAGATGAGTTTGTTTGGAATTTGGTGAAGGCAAAACTGTAGTCAATAAGTAGGAGTCTGATGTATCAGCTTTGTTAACCAGATGTTCCAGAGATGATTGTAAGGTCAGGGAGATGGCATCTGTTGTGGACCTGTTGCACTGGTAGGAGAATTGCAAAAGGATCAAGACAATTTGTAGGTTGGTGTTGATGTGAGCCACAACTAACCTCTCAAAGAACTTCATAATTATGCAGGTCAGAGCCCATGGGTGATTGTCATTTAGGCACACTGCATGATTTTTCTTTGACACTGGGATGTTGGTTGGGACTTCAGATCATAGTAAGGAAAGTTAAAGATGTCTGCAAATACTCTCTGCAGAGGATCCAAGTGCACAGCCTGGGACTCCATCCAGGCCAGTCGCTTTCAGTGGATTTATTCTCAAGAAAGCCGGTGTAACATCTGCAGCAGTAACCATGGGTACTCGTGCACCCGAGCTGTTGGGATAGGTGACATAATTTCACTGACCTTCTCTTCAAAATGAAATTAGAATGCATTGAGCCTGTTGGAGGGTATGTACTGTTGTCAAGATTAGAGTGGTGCTGGAAAAGCATAGCAGGTCAGGCAGCATCTGAGGAGCAGGAAAATCGACTTTTCGGGCTAAAGTCCTTCATCGGGAATGAGGCCTGAAATGTTGATTTTCCTGCTTCTTGGATGCTGCCTGACCTGTAGTGCTTTTCTAGCACCAGTCTAATCTTGATTCTAATCTCCAGCATCTGCTGTACCCACTTCTGCTTAGGGGATGTACTATTGCCTGCAATTTTGTTTAACTTCGCTTTGTAGCCTGTTACGTTGTGTAATCCTTGCTGCAAACAACAGGTGTCCGTGTGGTTGGTCTGGGTATCAAACTTAGTTTGCTATTGTGTCTTGTCATCTCCAATGGCCTTAGGAAGATTGTACCTGGATTTCCTGTATTGACAGGGTTGCCCGACTTACGCTGTAGACCTGGAGTTCAGTAGGGAGTTGATCTCTGGTTCATCCATGGTCCCCGGTTGAAGAACATTTGGATTAATTTCTTCAACATGGAGTCTACTACATAGTGACGATTGAAGTCCGTGACAATAGCTTGTTTAGGTTGGCCGTTGAGTTCTTGAATATGGCCCAATCCATTGATTCTAATCAGTCCTACAGAAACCCTTCCATTGCCTCAAATCAGCACTACACTACTGTCTGTACTGCGTCTTCCTGCTTCAATTTCTGACTGCAATTGTTTGATTTTTGTCTTGATTTAATGGTACCAGCCCAAAATGAAACATGAAAAGCAGTGTGAGGTTTATAAAGGAATTGAATTGGAATAAAGCCCCTTTTTGTTTTCATTATTTTAGTTAAAATGTAAGTGGGAGATTAAGGGAAGCACTGTTTGTACTACATTTTACTTGAAACATAAGATTCTGTTATAGATCAGCTTGAGGCAGTGTGACAACTTTTGTAGAAATCCTGACCAAATGTATGTTGGACTGTTGATAATTATTCGAGGATTAACTAGTTGCAGTAAAGTACATCTGTTTTCAGTGGTCGACTTTAAAAGTTATCTTTGTTTGTTGTTAGAAAAGAACAATGGAAAATATTATATTCTAGTCTTAATGGACTTTTAATCGGTTTTATTCCTTGTCCAGAAACCAACATGTGGTTAGTGCCAGATATCAAAGGTGCAATCGTCCAGGGTGGATATGGGCACAGCAGTGTTTATAATGCGATGACAAAATCAATTTATGTGCATGGAGGATACAAAGCATTTACAAACAATAAGTATGGTTTGGTGGATGATCTCTACAAGTACACAGTAACTACCCATACTTGGTAAGTGGACGAGTCAAACATTTATTCAGTTAATTTTTATTGCAGCATTTGATTTGAAATGAAAATAATTGAATGTTGGTGAGTATCTTAAGAACTTGAATTAGTCAATCCATTTTCTGTTCTTTATACCTTTATAGTGCTAGACAGGAAAGTTGAGAATAGTTTGCCAGCAAAAGTGTAAACATTTGTGGTCTTTCAGTACAGTGTTGCATTTGACTCTGTTTATGACTTATGCATTTTTAAATTGACTTTCTTTAGGAGTTTGAGATACATTTTGAGAATACATTTTACTGCAGATTTACTATATTTCAGAAATTAACACATATCAAAAATCTAGAATTGGCATGCTATGAATGTGATATATGACCTCCTTGGAATTATTTTGATCAATTATTCTTGGCACTTTGTGTTTTTCTGTCTTCAGAAATATATTTACTTATATAATGTTGCTGTTAATCAAAGGTTGCAATGTGCTGTGTAACTAATGAGCCTGTTTGAAGAGCAGTCAATGTTATAGAAGCCATGGTGTGGAGGAGCTGGTGTTGGACTTGGGTGGACAAAGTTAAAAATCACACAACACCAGGTCATAGTCCAACAGGTTTATTTGGAAGTACTAGCTTTCAGACTGGTACTGTCTAATCAGCTACCTGATGAAGGAGCAGTGCTATGACAGCTAGTGCTTCCAAATAAACCTGTTGGATGATAACCTGGTATTGTGTGTATTTTTTTACAGTGTAATTGAAAACTTTCTAATTAGTTTACATTATGCATTATGACTTCCGAGTAAAATAACTTTGGAAAGTTATATTTCTTTTGTGTGTGAACAGATTGTTCTGCCACTTAAATATATCTGGTAAAATGCCCTAATTTTTGTGACATGTTTACAATGTGAGTAAAGATTCCCTCAGTACCGAAGTTATGTAGTTTTTAATCCGTAGCAGAATCATTTTTAATAAAGATACCAACTAAATCATCCAACAAAGATCTACTCACTTTGCAAAAATTCCCTAATGATGTTGGAGAAACTTTGGTCTTTTATCACATCAAGCATACCATTTAGAATTGATTGGAAATCTTTTTATTGCTAAAAAGTACATTCTATGATGAACTCAAATATGACCCATCTTTGAATAAAAATGGTCTTCTAAAAGCACTGTAAAATGTAACCTAAGTTGAAGTTCTTGTTGATATTGTAAATAAAGTTTTAATAATATATTCATCCTTTAACTGGAACTGATCACCAATCTAATCTGTGATAAAGGATGTTGAATTGATTACACAGGAGCTTAGCAGATTCTCAAAACCAAGAGAAAATTAAATTAAGGCTCAAAATATTCTATGTAGTTCCATACATTGTAATAGTAAACTAATCAGTTTTGCTATTTCCAATACTTGACAATTATATTGCCAAGCAACCACTCTGGTGCTGAAACTCAGAATTCAATTAGTATTACAGATTTAAAGAATTAAGGTTAAATTGATTCTTTTAAATATTTTCTTTTTCATTGACAGCTTTCTTAATCATTTTGATCCTATTTTATCTCTCTTCATCTCCGCTGTCATTTTTGAATTTATATTTCTAATTTAGATCCTGCATGTCTAAGTGAGGTTTCTTCAATCTGATTAAAAGGCCTGCTGTGGTTCTGTTTGCATTTGGCACAGATTTCCTGCAGTGGAACTGGAATGGATGCCTATTGGTACCATGTTGCCATTCAGAAAGCTGAGAAAACCCTGTGGGTAGCTGTCAGCGTGGTATATAGCGAGCACCATTTTTTCGCTGGTTGCTGTTTACTGACCTAAGAAATTAGAATGGAAACTGTTGATGAAAAGTAACAGTATTTTAGATAGGAAGTGGATAATGGAATTTGAATATGATTATTAGATATTCCTACTTATAGTGAGGAAAATGCATTAATTATTTCATGGCAAATAAAAAGGCATTTAATTCATTTGCCTCAAATTTCTTTTTAAATTTGAGCGAATTGTTAATTCAACAGGCATAATGTCTTAAGGTTTACATCTGTATGCAGTTATTTGACCTAGTTCTTTAAATACAATAACAATACTTCCATTTGTCACAATTATTGTTTGTATTTTAAACAGCAATACCTGTGAATAACTGGCCAGAGGTCTTGGATAATTTTTATAATGCCACTTATTAGCAGGATGCATACAATATAATTAATTATTTGTGTGAAAAGCACTTGAGCATTGGACAAATTATCATGAAAATACTGAAACCACTTATTTATGTTGCTCTTGGCCTTTTTGTTCACTTCTATAGATCCTTCAGTTAAAGAAGCATTTCAACTAACATTTTCTTAATTTATTTGAAAATTTGCCTAGGGCAATCTGTAGTTAAGGATCCATTTCATTGTAAATGTTATGGAAATGAGTGTTGATTTTCATACAGTGGCACCTTTTTAAATGCCATCCGCCTTTAGCAATTTGACATTGGTGACTTCTATTTTTTTAATGTAATTTTCAAGCTTTGAAAGCAGAGGAGCACAACCCTGAGGCCTGTATAGCAATGGTGCACTGTACTTAATGATTATCAATAAAACCTAACTGTAGAAGCAACAAAGACAATTCATGCAATTGTTACGATATGGGAACCCCCCCCAATTAAAACCGTCAACACAGAAAAGATTTATCCAGCGCAGTAATCTGTGAAAATTTGAGAGGCCAAGAACTATTTAAAGTAAAAATTAACAACTTTATTTCTTAAAGTATAACAGACAATAATTAACTAAGAACTATTTACAAGTTCTTCCTCTAACCTATCTTTTACTTTCCCTTCTAGAATACTGGCCCGATTAAACCCCTGGTTAAGATTTACCAAAAAATTCACATTTCAAAACCAGCCAGCTATCGAATCTTCTCTTTGTATCTTTCTCTGTCTTCTTTTCTTCTTCTTAGGGATTATGCTTCACAGGTCGCTGATAGATAAAGGAACCTTTAAGAGAGGTATTTTTCAGGCAGTCCAAACATGCTGGTGGCTTAGCAGTTCTCCCTCAAGTGTTCATGTTTTCCCGGTCTTAAAACCCAAAGCATCGAATTGTGTCATTGGCTTTTAATATTGTCAATATACTAAATTCAAACTTGATTGGAGTCTGGTATTTTTTGGGGTATAATTTAACCTGATTTGCTCAATTCAAATTTGTTTTTGTCTCCTGGCAACCAGGAGACAAAATGTTACATTGTAACTTTATATATATTCCCTACAGCGTGGAAACAGGCCCTTCGGCCCAACCAGTCCACACCGACCCTCCGAAGAGTAACCCACCCAGACCCATTTCCCTCTGACTAATGTACCTAACACTATGGGCAATTTAGCATGGCCAATTCACCTGACCTGCACATCTTTGGATTGTGGGAGGAAACCGGAGCACCCGGAGAAAACCCACGCAGACACGAGGAGAATGTGCAAACTCCACACATTGTTCAGAGTACTTGGTGATGTCAGGTAGTTCTGCCAGTTTTTAACTTTTTTAAAAGTACAGTACACTTCTACACCTTCATAACACTATGTATAGAAATTACAATTTGACTTGTTACAACTTTCTGGGGTGATGCACTGGAAATCAAAGTTCATTATTCTCGGAATCATCACATGGAAATTTAATCAAACCACCAATTTTCCCAATTGCATCTAATCGTCCAATTCAGGTTTAAAAACTGCACACAAGGTTTTTTCATTAACAGGAAAATAACAATTTATTGTAATCAAACTGGTTTGAACAACAGCAAGAAAGAAACTTGAATTCTCCTTTTTAAAAATTCCCACACACGTACCAATAGACTTGTAGTGTCAAGATAAGGAAGGGGAAAAGTCAAAAAGCACAACTTTGGCACTATTCCAGATCACAAATGTTGATGTGTTGTTTTATTTGAGTTTTCTTTTGACTTATTACAATTTTTGCTAATGATACAAGGTTGTGAATACCTTGATTCTCAATTTTTCTGGATTCAGGGTTGAGGATTCATCAAATCAGTGCCTCTGAAGGACGTTTTTTTCCCTTCTACAAGAGAATTCACAGACAGCAGTTTATTGGGAAATGATGAATGAGATTAACTACCAAGAGATTTTCTGTGACTGCTCCACACAAAAAGAAACATTCAGGTGTTGTATCTTTGCAAACAAGAAACATCTCACCTAATGTCCAGATATCACCCCGTGTAGCCATTTGCTCAGCAACTAGTCAAATGATTACAATGTTGAAACCCTCCTGGGCTCACATCAACTGGTCCACCTGATAGTTTGTCCAGGGACAGACTTTTGATTGAAAAAATAATCTAAACATATTCCCGAGAGTTGAGGTGTCTAGAATCTACTCCATCAATTGAATATAGCAACATTGCAGATGCCACTTTTAATGAGATTGAGTAATGCATTTTTAAAACTCCCATCAGTATCTTCTATAGTTTTCTTAATATAAAGTGGTATCTTAATGCAGTTGGCACAGTATATGGCTCGGTGATTAACACTGATGCCTCACGGTGCCAGGGACCTGGGTTTGACTCCAGCCTTGGGGTAACTGGCTGTGGAGTTTCCACGTTCTCCCTGTGTCTGTGTGGGTTTCTACCTGAGTGCTCCAGCTTTCTCTCACAGTCCAAAGATGTGCACGTTAGGTGGATTGGCTATGCTAATGCAAGTATTATTCAGGGATGTGCAGGCAAGATGGGTTAATCATTGAAAATGCAGGGTTATTGTGTTGGGGTGGGGGGGAGGGGTGGCTAGTTGAGCTGGATCTAAGTGGGATGCTGTTTGAAAGGTTGGTGCAGATGTGATGGGCCAAATGGCCTCCTCGCACTGTAGGATTGCTGTCATTCTATGAATTCAAAACAGAAAGTTGTCTTTCTAGACTATATTGCTGAATACCTTATATAAGCAATAGGCTGATTGAACTTGCCCTGGACCTTGCTGATTTGGAGATGGGCAAGAGACAGGTTGGAAATTAAATATGGTGTTGCTACAATGATTTGTTTGACCGTTTGTGAAGCATTCATGTCCATGTCAATCACCTCAGCTGCCCTTGCTATTGGAAAAATACTCTGCTTGGGCAGGACCGTTTGGTAGTTGGTGTACACCAATATCCTATGTTAAAAGAACTCTCTCACTGACCTCTTCAATATGAAGTTTGGGATATGAGACATTAGGACTTTTGTGGACAACTCCATCAGTAGCCCAGGAACTCCAGGACCATGACCTTGTTGCTTTGAGTGAAATACAGCAGGCAGAGAAAGGTCAGCTCAAAGAATAAAGTGATGGGTACACCTTCTGGAAGATTAAATCAGTGGAAGAGTACTGACTGAATGGAATTGCCTTTGCTATTTAAGAAATGAACTTGTTGACATCTCAATAAGTTCCCTTTGGGAATAAATGAATGCCTCATGACCTTTTCGGCTCTCAATAACCCAGAAACAATATGCCATAGTCATCAGTGCATACATCCGTAGATGCAATGATTGAAGCACAAGAGGAATTCTACACTAGTTTTGATCTGCCATCCCATGTCTAGGAAGGAGACTATTTTTGGTGAATTTAGTGAGAGTTGGGAGTGGTACTATTGTCGGGAAAGATGTGATTAATAAGGAAGATATAGAAGAAACAAGTAACAACTGAATTTGAATCTCCACCTAACGAAATGTGGAGAATAAGGTCTAATCATAATGAACACCTTAGTTTATCAGAGAAACAAAAGATTAGACCTCCATGGTAACACACTTGTTCCAAACATTGACACTTCATGTCTATACCATTGCCCAAGTGAGGTACTGCAATGATCTTTGCATCATCTGTGTAGTGATAAACTGATGACTGACGGACTGACCACAGTTAAATTTGGTCTGTTATTTCCATTAGCCTGGACAAAAACTGGCAGCATGGAATGGACTTGAGAACTCTGAGGTATTGACTATCTTTCTTTCCTTAGTCATTCAACAACAGTTAATAATCATGAAACACAGTGTGTCTACAGTGCCAGATCTGGCCTTGAATCCATCAGAAAAAGCATTTGCGAAGAGGCTCTTGATTTTGATTTTTAAATTCATATTTGTACATAGGATGTTGATGTCTCTAGCTAGGCCAGAACTTTTTGCCCATCCCTAATTACCCAGTAAAGAGTCAGCCACATTGCTGTGGATCTGATGTCACATGTAGACCAGAACAGGCATGGGTGGCGGATTTCCTTTACGAAAGGGAAATCTTCCCTTTAAGGGGCAATATTAAACTGAACAGGTGTTTACAACAATCAATAGATGTAAATTGCCATTTAGATTAGCTTTATATTCCAGGTTGTCATTGAGTTCAAACTTCGTTATCTGCCATGGGATTTGAAATCATGTCTTCAGGAAATTAGCAAGGAGTTCTGAATTACTTTAGGAAGGGTTTGGAGGGATATGGGCCAGGTGAGACTAGATTGGGTCGGGATATCTGGTCGGCATGGATGGGTTGGATCGAAGGGTCTGTTTCCATGCTGTGCATCTCTATGACTCTGCTAAGTCAATATTGTTGCCTATACACCAATGCCTCCCCTTTCTCTACCAGGAAATATCCAGGTGGATTTGACAAGAATGAGTTGGAGACAGATGAGCTACTAAGTCACAAGAGTAAGACATTCCTGAACTGGGAATGTCATCAAAACGCAAGAGCAAGATGCATACATCAAATAGAGGTTAAGGTCCAACAAGAGATCCATGATCTAAAGAATAGATGGGGTACAAAGTGCAGGAAATCCAGCAACTTGCCTTTTGCCGTGCGTGGATACTTTAGGACAGTTGAAGACATCTACACTCAAGGACCTTCCCTATTGAGAGCTAAGAATGGTGGTGCTTATAAAGGACAGAGAGGCAGCTGATGTTGGAAGGTGTACTTCAAGGTTATCCTCAACAGAGATTCAGTCCTCGATGTTCGCACCCTCCATCACATCCCACAATAGGCTACATGCCAGTACTCGGCATAATACCACAACATTAGCCCCACATGAAATTGAAAAAGCTATCTGACAACTGATAACAACTAAGGCTGCTGATTCACATGGGAGTCTTGCTGAAATACAGTGAATAAGCACACTAAGCATGAATGTATGACTTCATCTCCATCACCTGGAAGGAGGAGAGCATGTCAGATGAGATCTGAGACTTCAAGCAAGGAGATGAAACCAACTACAATGACTTTAGAAGAACTTCCCTGCTGTCTATAAGGGAAAATCACTGCAAAAAGTCTCCTCAATCACCTCCTTCCCAATTACTGAAGAGTTCCTCATATCTTCAC
Source organism: Chiloscyllium plagiosum (assembly GCF_004010195.1). Taxonomy (NCBI): domain Eukaryota; kingdom Metazoa; phylum Chordata; class Chondrichthyes; order Orectolobiformes; family Hemiscylliidae; genus Chiloscyllium; species Chiloscyllium plagiosum. Next base: position 37,353,251 of record NC_057731.1, read on the forward strand.
AGTAAGATAATTCCAGAGAGCAGCAACAACCTCTCTGTATGGGCTCCTTTGATTTCACAAAGAACTTCAACTCTGTCAACTGTGATTGTGGAACGTTATCCTCAAATTTGGCTGCCCTCACAAATTATCACCATTCTCCACTTTTTTTTAGATTAGATTAGATTACATTACAGTGTGGAAACAGGCCCTTCGGCCCGACAAGTCCACACCGACCCGCCGAAGCGTAACCCACCCATACCCCTACATTTACCCCTTACCTAACACTACAGGCAATATAGCATGGCCAATTCACCTGACATGCACATCTTTGGACGGTGGGAGGAAACCGGAGCACCCGGAGGAAACCCATGCAGACACGGGGAGAACGTGCACACTCCACACAGTCAGTCGCCTAAGACGGGAATTGAACCCAGGTCTCAGGCGCTGTGAGGCAGCAGTGCTAACCACTGTGCCACTGTGCCGCCCAAAATCTTGCTGCACAATGACTTGCAAGTCATGATCCTCACGCACCACAAACGAAAAAACCATTGGAAATGGGGGTCAGGCAAGACTGTTTCATCCCATCCATGCTCTTCTCTATCTTCCCCAATGCGACATTCTACCACAAATTCATGAAGCTCTTCACTGGAGTGGAGCTTCACTGCAGAATGAGAGGGAAACTATTTAACCTATACTGTGTTCAGTGTAGTACCAAGACTCCCCAACTTCTGTCATTAAGTTACAGAATGCAGTTGACATATGCGTGTGCTGACATGGAGACTGAATGCAAGCTGTTTTTGATAAATTCACAGCCATACGAAAGACTTAGTCTTGAGCTAACCATCCAAAATACATACGTAGTCATCTACCAGCTTGCTCCTACCGCACAGCACTGCAGCTCATCTGCCATCTTTGCTGCTGATAAAAATAGCAAGACAGCAGAAGACATCAGACATGTTCCTGATCTGTTCCTGTGCAATTTGTCCAGCCTTCAAACCAGAAAAATGCCAGCCAATCTTTTGAATTTGGGACTTTTCAGCTTTTGTTCTTTAATGTATTCTTGAAACTCACCACTATTGCTCTGAACCAGAAGCTTGAGGCTCAAGTCCATTCCGGCACTTGGTGACCATTGAGTGAAGCAGTTGAAACAGATTATCTTAGTCTGCTAATACTTCCAACAATTGCCCACTATTTCCCAACTTGAAGGCAGTGTGAATGAGGGTATGAAATGAACAGACATCCCCTTTCTAAAAACAAATCTTGTATGGAATTGTATTTTGTAGATTTTAAAGTTTCAAAGATTGTATTTTGTGAAAGACTGAAATGAAAATCGGAAACTAAATTAATGATTGGAACTCTACAATTGTACAGGCAGCCTGAAGAAAACAGAGGTTCAATTCATAAGCTAAATTTAGAAGCAAAGTTGGTACACCTATTTCTATCACTTGAAGATAAGCAGGGTTGTGGAAGTTCTGCAGAGATGTGCCCTTTTTGAAGAAGATGATTCATATGTGATGCAGGTTGGTTATACACAGCTTGCGTTAGGCTAGATCTGAAAAGATGACCTAAATTTTTTTAGTTGGGAAGAGTCTTGAAGGATTTTGTGACTGACCTTGATGATATATGCTGTGGACTGCCAGGCCAATTTGTAAGATCTATCTTTGCTGTATCTGTAAATTAATGTGTAATTTACAGTTTTAAAATCAATGGCATTTATGTAGGATCACTGAAACATAAATAGTTCATTCACCTCCTTGAGCCTACTCCACCATTAGATGATAGCAGACCATCTACTTCAATTCCATAATCACGCACAGTTCCCATATCCCTTTCTCATTAGTAGTTTGAAATCTATCAATTAATGCCTTGAATTTAATGGCTGAGCATCAACAGTCTGCTGAGGTAGAGAATTCCAATGGTTCACCACTTGGAGTGATAAAATTCCTCCTCCTGTCAGTACTTAATAGCTTGCCTTTATTCTGAGACTGTGTTGTCTGATGTTAGATCCTATTGTTGGGGGAAACATCCTTTCTGCTCCTACTCATTTAAGAATTTGGTATGATTCTCTGGGATCCTCACTCATCAAACTGGCTTGACCAGCTAGTCCCAGGAAGCAGTCTGGTGGACCTTGGTGTGCCTTTTAAATGTTGTTATTGTACCAGCCTACTCCACCTCCTCTGCATTGCCCTCTGCATGAAAAAGTTGCTCCTTACGTCCCTTTTAAATCTTCCCCTTGCAACTTAAATCTATGCCCTCTAGTTTTGAACTCCCCTACCCTGGGGAAAAGATCTTCACTATTCACCTATCCATGCCCCTCATGATTTTATAAACCTCTATAGGGTCACCCCTCAGCCTAAGTCACTCCAGAGAAAACAATCCCAGCCTCTTCAACCTGTCTCTGTAGCTGAAACGCTCCAATTCTGGCAATTTCCTTATATATCTTTTCTGAACCCTTTCAATTTCACAACATCTTTCATATAGCAGGGAGAGCAAAACTGAACACATTATTCCAAAGGTGGCCTAACCAATGTCCTGTACATCCACAACATGACCTCCAAACTCCTATATGCGATGTCATGACCTATAAAAGCAACCATACTAAACACATTCTTCAATATGCTGTCTACTTGCGACTTTTGAACATACTGGACAGGCTCTGTCTTTGCCATGATCTGACTTGATAGACCATTCATATTTTAAAGAATTGATGGTAAGAACAAAAGTGATGGATGAATTATAACAGCAAAATAAATCATCTTTATTATACAAACATGAACAAAATAAATATAAACACTAATATCTGGGATATTGAGTAGGGAAGATGAATTTTGTCGAACACCACACAGACTGTGTACTAAATGGCCGATGTGGTCCAGGTAGATCCCACCAAGATGTTAAAGATGGCATCATCAATTTTGATTAGATTAGATTAGATTACTTACTCATTAAAATTCTTCCTTTAATTAGGAATTCCAATGCTTCGCTTCTGAAGATTTGATTTTGGAGTACTTCAAAGCCTCTCCTTCTGATTGCTTCAGTGACTCCTCATGTCTTAGTAGTTAAATCTCCATCTCCCCTATTTGGTCAGTTCCCCACAACCAGCAACAACAATCAGCACGGCCCCTCTCCACCACTACCACTGATTCCATATTCATGTCACCTTCTCCTAGCTGCTCTAAGATCAAAAGAAATATCACTGGAATGGAGACATTAGTTAATGCTTTCACTCCACTGAGTTTCTCAAGCAATTTCTGATTTTGCATAAGGTATTTTAGTTGAACCTGTCTATTTTCTATTGTTAAACTTGAATTTCTAAATCTCATGTACTTAAATGTGTGAACCATGAACTGAACATTCACATCAATTGATTCTAATGGCCATAAAAGTGTACATGAGCATGGTACATAAGATATTTAGAAAATAGATCAACTAAATTTCAAATTTTCACAGAATGTTTGCAAAGAACTACAGTTTTTTTTGCTATTTAAGTTATCTGGCTTTTTAATCTGTTTGTGACTGAAGGCATCCTTTGCCCACTGGTGTGATGCAGTACATTTTGAGGTAAGGATCTTATTGCTGGACATTCATCGAAATTGTGAATCAAAACAGGTTCACTGAGAATACTGGAGGTCTAATTCCTCATTGAGTTTTCAGATCAGTTTTTAGAGTAATATTTGACATGCCTGCTTTTTTTCATAAATATAATGCTTTCAGTTTTGCCATTTCTGACGGTTTTTAGTTATCTATCTCCACTAAAATAACAGAAGTTGGATTTATGTAGCATGCTATTACATCATCTGAATGTTCCAAGCTGCTCCATATCGAGTAACCTAGTTTTGAATCATAGTCACTGCTATAGCGTAGTCTAACAGAGCAGGTAATCTGTGCACAACATGGTCCTCCAGAAATTAGATAAATTTATGTTTAACAATATTATTTAAGGAATATGTGTTATCCAGAGAATCCTGCAGTTCCTCAGCTCCCTCTTCCAATAGAGCTTTGGGGTTCATTATTTTCACCAATGAGGAAAGATGCTGCATGCCATATTCACCACCAATTATGCAATATTTCTTCTGTATGTTACTGAAATGTCTGTCTAAATTATTGTACTAAAGTTGGGTTTGACACTCGTTTTTCAAAGTCTGGAGTGTTACTGACCTAAGAAAGTCTGAAAATAAAAATGCGGAAACTATAAATATTTATGTTCCAATTGTTAACTTTGCTTGAAATTGCCAGTTTGCTTATTGATATGTGAACAATAGGGAAGAATATTAGGATGAAAATATTTCAGTTGATCATGCATGCTCATCAGTTATCTCAGTACAGCAATGTACTAATTAATACTTTAATTCATTCTGATGACAGAAAATCTAAAATACGTTTACAGAAATTAATGTTTCCTTTAGCACTCTAGTGTGTGTTAATGTAAGTCCCATTATGACAGTTAAAGAATTTGTATTTACTTAAAAATACGAAGTTGGTATTCATGAAGATTAAACTCATTGACTAATATTCTATAGGAAAGGAGCCCCTGCTCTCCTTGCCATGGTGGCTATCTGCAATTCAAATATAATTGTCTTGTAACTCCCTCTCCAACCCACTGAAACCTTTTAATTACCAATTAAATTTACTCAAAGTTTGTGAGAAGATTTGTAGCTCGGGTGCTCGTTGCTGTGGTTCTGTTCGCAGAACTGTAAGTTTTTGTTGCAAACGTTTCATCCCCTGTCTAGGTGACATCCTCAGTGCTTGGGAGCCTCCTTGACATCCTCAGTGCTTGGGAGCCTCCTGTGAAGCGCTTCTGTGGTGTTTCCTCCGGCATTTCTAATGGCCTGTCCCTGCCGCTTCCGGTTGTCAGTTTCAGCTGTCCGCTGTAGTGGCCGGTATATTGGGTCCAGGTCTATGTGTTTGTTGATGGAGTTTGTGGATGACCTGGACCCAATATACCGGCCACTACAGCGGACAGCTGAAACTGACAACCGGAAGCGGCAGGGACAGGCCACTATAAATGCCGGAGGAAACACCACAGAAGCGCTTCACAGGAGGCTCCCAAGCACTGAGGATGTCACCTAGACAGGGGACGAAACGTTTACAACAAAAACTTACAGCTCGGCGAACAGAACCACAGCAATTAAGTTTACAATTGTAATCCATGTTTCTCAAAATATCACTTCATTAAGGTTCATAGTAGTATTTTGATACATTTTATTGATACAAGTATTTTATTTTGCTTTTCTAAATACAAACTTAGGACAATCCTTAAAGAAAGCGGATTTGCTCGTTATCTACATTCAGCGGTCATCATCAGTGGGGCTATGCTCATTTTTGGCGGGAATACCCATAATGACACATCTCTGAGCAATGGAGCAAAATGTTTCTCTGCTGATTTCCTAGCGTATGACATTGGTATGTAATAGAACCATCCTTTGGAATTCAAACTTGATTCATTCTCGCACGCTCATTTTAGTTTTCTCTCTCTATTTTTCTTTCTCACTCTCTCTTATGAACATTTCTATCTATTTCTTCTCTCTCCCTTCTTCCCTGCCATTTGATTGTACATACTGAATTGTTACTGAAGTATAAAAAAAAGTACGACAAACACCTTACCACTAGTACCAACAGTTATCTTTCCCCAGTCATTATCTTGGATTTCTTTTAATCTGGTTATGTATCTGTTCCTCCTTGGCCACATCATTTCAAAACAGTATTAGAGTCTACATGTACATTGGTGTGACCCAATACAAGGGTGAGCAAAATTTTCTTTAAAATAAATCTTAGGAAGACTGTTCTTGACAAATAAATGTCTTTTTTTAATGTTTGCTCACGGAATGAGGATGTCACTGGCTAGGTGAGCATTTATTGTCTATAAGAAACAACACAACCACACTACAGTGGGTCTGGAGTCACATGTAGGCCATACCAGGTAAGCATGGCAAATTTCCCTTCCTGAAGAACATTAGCGTCCTAGATGGGTTTTTAATGACAATCAGTACTAGTTGCAGGGTTGCCATTAGACCAGCATTTTATTCTAGATTTTGTAATGAATTCAAATTTCGCCAACTGCCCTGATGGGATTCAAACCCATGCCTGCAGAATATTGGCCTGGAGTTCTGGATTACTAGGATTCGAGATTACTGTTCCCTAGCCACTGACTCTATGTCTCTCTCTCTCTACTCTCTCTTCCTGAACTAGGTCATTCAATACTTTTTTGAAAGGGTGAGTGTAACCCTTTATTTTCTCTTAGGCCAGATGAGACTCTGGTTTCTTTGTCTAAACATTTATTCAGGCATGGATGGGAGATGTTCAAGACAATGGTATACAGTTCAAATTTTATTATAAAATTTTACTATTAAAAGAAAAGGGTTTATATGACTTTTTTTTTGCAGATAACAAACTTCCAATCGAAAATTCCAACAGATAATTTCCAATCTTGAGCCTATTTCTACCCAACCCTGGATGCATAATTCATATTCTAAGTTAGTAATCATGACTATATAATCCATCCTCTTGAAACTAATGCATATGATTGTATTATCCAATCACATCAATACATGTTAACATTTCTAACAGCTACCATACACTTGTAGTTACTGGAAACCCTTACTGCTTACTTTCCTCTCAGTCACCTTGGTGTTGTATTTGACACCAAGGTAGGTTGCTAACCACTTAGCAGCGCCATCACTATAACTGCCTATTTTTATCTCAAACGTATGGCCATCTTAATTACCTACCTCATCTCATTTACTACTGAAACTGCTGGTCAACCTACCATGTTCTCTTTTCCATTAACTTAAAATCATCTAAACCTCTGCTCTTCTTAATCAACTTTGCATGAAGGCCCATTCATCCACTATCTGTGTCTTTGCGATTTACATTGACTTCCACTTGGAAAATGCCTTGATTTTAAAGTACTTAATTCCTCCCCTTCTCTAATTTCTTCTCGCCTGAAAACCTTTATTTCATGTATTCCTCCAATCCTAGCTTCTGGTGTTTATCTGATTTAAATTCCTTTAAAACCAGCATGCCTTCAGTTGCCAAGCTCCTATGCTTTGAAATTCCCTCCCTCAATCCCTTGGCCTCTCTCTTTCCCTTTGCTCTTTCAACCCAGCCCTTGAAAGTTACCTCTGACTGAACTTTTGTGATCTGTTCTAATATCTCCTCACATGATTGTGTTAAATTTTATTTTTAAATGCTCCTGTACTTTGTTTTGTGATGTTTTACAATGCAAAAAATGTGATAAAAATTGAAGTTGTTCGACACAGTCATGGTGTTTAATTGATTGCAAACCACATGATTCTATTTAATGCCTGTCTGTAGTAGATTCTCTGAGAAACAAAGATGTGAAATAAACATACTTACGCCCAATGAACAATCATGTGAAAGCCGTGCACTGTAGAAAACGGACATTTTTTATGACAGTGCTGCCTTCTTGATGTTGAAAATGTTTTCATAAATCACTGTGAAATGATCTGACACATTTATTGCCCTGACTTGATTTTCTGAGTTCCAAAATTAATAGGTTTCATTAAGATACTTTTGCATGGAACCTTTAGTTGCTTAAGTGGTGTTACTTCAAGTGGATGTATTTTTTATTTAACTTTTCATACTTTTGGTGTATTATATGTATTAATGCTACTCTAATGCATTTATTTACATTGCCTGCATATACAATTCAAGTTCCAGCTTTCTGCTGCTGCTACCCATATTCTAGTTATTAAGGTTCAAAAAAATGCTTAGAAGGTATATTGATTGACTTTCTTGTAGACTGATAAAGCTTTCCATCCTTGGAGGGAATCATTTATCACTTGTTCATATTTCTCTTGATCAGTGACTTCCCTTGTGCCACTAGTCTATGTAAATCTGCTTCTAATGCATGCCTCGAGGAGTGGCATAAACTGTATATGTTTTCCCAAACTAACTTCCTCTTTCTAGCCTCTTCCTGAACTTAAGTTTCACAGGTACTGATTGTCATCTGATATCTCATCTACTTTGTCATTGTACATACTGAAAGCTTGATAATATGTAGATGGTGACACTATGCAGCATCAGGGTTGTGACCCATTATTGCTATGCACAACATTCTATGCACAAATAATTTGAACGTATAACTTGGGTTGTGTAAATCCTGGTGGACTTTCCTCTCACTCAGCCAGAGGGAATTATGGCCTCCAGATCCTGACCTGGCTGAAATTGGCTAACTCAAAACCGATGGGACAGTTATTTTAAAAAAAGTCATTATAAGCAAATAATCAAGAGCAGTATTACTCGTTACATTTCTATTGTTTTGACTTTTCTATCATTCATTGTGCTCCATCATTGCATGCACAAAGACACATATACTTGAAGAAATTTGAAAACGAAATAAGTTGTAACAATTTTTATTTGATGTTGTAAATGAAGATTTGAATGAATGGAAAAAGAATATTGTAAAGTTTATAGGTCTTTGTTGCATTAGGTAAAACAAAAATAATACCTTTTGGAGCATTTATTTTATGTTGCTTTGGGAACTTATTGGTTGTCAAATTAAAATGACTGTTGTATTTTCCATTTGTCCAGATGTGTTTGGATAGCTATTGGCTTCATAGGTACTTTCCAAAATAAGCACTTGTGGAATGTGTCAAAGTATTTCATGCAATCTGACGAAGACTTCCAATGAGGAGAATTTACTTAATGTCGCAAAATACTTTTTCATGATATCTTAGAAATAAGTTCAAGTAATTAGCTGAATATTCCCATCTGTCCTTTCATTGACCATCTTAAAAACACACAGGTAACCATAGGACTTGAAATAAATAAATTTTTCTGTTCCCTTCCTTCAAAATTCATGACTTATGAAGTCTTTGTCATATTATCCTTTTCAAACATGTACAGAGCTGATGGTTATCTATAATATTGTCTTCAGAGGAGAGTTCTAGTAACTGTCACAAAATCTAAACTTTACATGAGAATGTAGGAAACAGGCACAGCAATAGGCCATTCAGCCCGTTAAGATTTCCTGACAATCTATGTGATTGATCTGCTCTAGATCTCAACGCTTCTTTTCTATCAACTCTTCATAACCTTTAATACTTCAATATTCCAAGGATCGAGGTACCTCCTGTTTAAATACTTTCAGTGGCCTAGCCTCCACAAACTCTGGAGTAATGACTCCCAGACAGATGTTCACTATGCTCTGGGAGAAGAAATTCATTTTCACGGCATAGTGGCTCAGTGCTGCCTCACAGCACCAGAGACCCGTGTTTAATTCCAACCTCCGGTGACTGTGTGGAGTTTGCACATTCTCCCCGTATCTGCGTGGGTTTCCTCCGGATGTTCCAGTTTCCTCCCACAATCCAAAGATGTGGGGGAGATACTAAATGAATATTTTGCATCAGTATTTACTGTGGAACAGGATATGGAAGATATAGACTGTAGGGAAATAGATGGTGACATCTTGCAAAATGTCCGGATTACAGAGGAGGAAGTGCTGGATGTCTTGAAATGGTTAAAGGTGGATAAATCCCCAGGACTTGATCAGGTGTACCCGAGAACTCTGTGGGAAGCTCAAGAAGTGATTGCTGGGCCTGTTGCTGAGATATTTGTATCATCAATAGTCACAGGTGAGGTGCTGGAAGACTGGAGGTTGGCAAACATGGTGCCACTGTTTAAGAAGGGCGGTAAAGACAAGCCAAGGAACTATAGACCAGTGAGCCTGACCTCAGTGGTGGGCAAGTTGTT
>NC_057731.1:37363539-37429586 GCF_004010195.1 Chiloscyllium plagiosum
GTGAACTTATAGAGGTTTACAAAATTATGAGGGGCATGGATAGGATAAATAGACAAAGTCTTTTTCCTGAGGCCAGGGAGTCCAGAACTAGGGGGCATACGTTTAGGGTGAGAGGGGAAAGATATAAAAGAGACATAAGGGGCAACTTTTTCACGCAGAGGGTGGTACGTGTATGGAATGAGCTGCCAGAGGATGTGGTGGAGGCTGGTACAATTGCAACATTTAAGAGGATTCGGATGGGTATATGAATAGGAAGGGTTTGGAGGGAAATGGGCCGGGTGCTGGCAGGTGTGACTAGATTGGGTTGGGATATCTGGTTGGCATGGTAGGTTGGACCTGTTTCCATGCTGTACATCTCTATGACTCTATGACTGTATGTGCAGGTCAGGTGAATTGGCCATGCTAAATTGCCCATAGTGTTAGGCACATTAGTCAGAGGTAAATGTAGGTGAATGGGTCTGGATGATTTACTCTTTGAAGGGTCGGTGTGGACTTGTTAGGCCGAAGTGCCTGTTTCCACTCTGTAGGTATCTAATATAAACAAATCTCAGTTTTAAATACATGTCCCCTTGGGATGTAATTATATCCCCTTGTTTGATATCCCCTCGTTTGAGATCCCCCAGTGGTAGAAACATTATGTCAACATCTACCCCATCAAGCCCCCTCACCTTTTTATTTTTCAATAAGATCGTCACTATTCATCTGAACTCCAGTGAATAAAGGCTTAATCTGTTTAGCCATTCTTGGTGAGTCAACCCCTTCAACTAAGGGACCAGCCTAGTGAATCTTTTTTGAACTGCCTCCAGTGCCATTGTAACTTTTCTCAAACACAGAGATCAAAACCATATGCAGTAGTGTGGGTGCAGCCACACCAACATCCTGTACAGTTGTAAAAGACTTGCCCATTTTTAATCTCCAGGCCTCAAGCAATAAAGAATAAAATTCCATTTGACCTGTTAAGTATTGCTGCACTTGCATGCTTACCTTTTGTGCTTCATACAGTTCCATCTGCACTACACTGTTTTTGGCACCTATCTCCACTGAAAAAATATCCTGCCTTTTGATTCTTCCTATCAAAGTGCATGTCCTCACATTTTCCTGCCTTAAACTGACTAGGAACAAATGTGACAATGTCTATATTCCCTTGCAGATTCTTTATGTCTTTGTCCCATTTTTTCTATCATCACAAGATTTGGATGTATTATCTCCCCTCCAACAAATCATAAATATAGATAGTATGTAATTGTGACCTGAGGACAGATTCTTGTGGCGTTCCACTAGCTATGTCCTTTTGTCCTAAAAATGACCATTAATCTCAATACTGTCTTGTGTGTGTTAATCAATCCACCTTAACCTGTGCTAATGCATTTTTCCAATACATGAGTTCTTATCTTGTGCAATAACCTTTTGTAACACCTTTATTGAATACCTTCTGGAAATGCAAATGCACTATATATGCCAGTTCTTCTTTATCATCTCTGTTTTCGATATCCATAAAGAATTCCAGAAAATTTGTCAAACATTCAAACCTGACAAACATTTGTCACTTTCACAAAACACACTAACTCTAACTCTATGTTAGCTTTCCTGAATTCCCCGCTATTTCTAATTTAATGGACTCCTAACACTTTTCCAACAACAGATATTAGGATAACTAGCCTATAGTCTCCTGTTTTATCTTCCTCCCTTCCAACATAGGACGTTTTATGAAAATTGGATCTGGAAGCCTCTGGCTGAGTAGATTGTCTCCAAAGGACATTTTTTTTCTTAGTGTGGAAGTGAGAAATTAACCTGACAGAGAGTTGGACTTTGGACTTGCTTTTATATGTGTCTGTCAGAAATGCAGTGTGCAACAAAACATGTTGCAAGATGCACCTGATCGCATTTGTTAGGAAATGCAGTTGTGCCTTTTGTTCAGTTTGGTTATTATTTGCTTTCTAGGTCATATTTAGAATTAAAATTAGATTTTATTGTCAAGTGTACTCGAGTACAAAATTACATGAGTACAGTGAAAAGTGTACAATATTGGCATTCCTGGCACCATCTTTGGTACAAAATCTTGATACAAAGTAGAAAAATAAAGAAATAAAGTTAAAAGTTAAAATCTTTCTTAAGTGCTTAGCCATGCTGGGCCACATTCCCTACAAGGACTCAATCTCTGCTTTGGCCTGCTCTCTGGGAGACCTTGGGCTGCTTGCTTTCACTGCAGATATCAGTGGACCTTCCTCACTCCTTGCTCATCCTGCATTGGGCTTGAACTCCGACTGTTAAAGTCCTGATTCGGACCTCCAACCACTGCCACTCTCTGGACCCCAACGTCCCCACTCCAGGCCCTCAGCTGCCGCCATGTTTTGGACTGAATTAGCCGCAATGCTGTGACCACTGCTGTCTCCACAACCGAGCTCTTGCCAGAAGATAAGTAAGTCAAAAAAAACCAGGGTAAAAACTGAAAGAAAAACAAGAAATGGGCTGAGGAGTGGCAGATGGAATTTAACTTAGATAAATGCGAGTGCTGCATTTTGGGAAATCAATCTCATCAGGACTTACACACTATGGTAAGATCCTCGGGAGTGTTGCTGAACAAAAAGACCTTGGAGTGCAGATTCATTGCTCCTTGAAAGTGGAGTTGCAGTTGATAGGATAGCAAAGAAGGTTTGCTTTCCTTTATTGGTCAGAGTATTGAGTACAGGAGTTGGGAGGTCATATTGCGGCTGCACAGGACATTGGTTAGACCACTGTTGGAATATTGCATGCAATTATAGTCTCCTTCCTATCGGTAGGATGTTGTGAAACTTGAAAGGGTTCAGAAAAGATTTACAAGGATGTTGCCAGGGTTGGAGGATTTGAATTATAGGGAGAGGTTGTATAGGCTAGGGCTGTTTTCCCTAAAAACATCGGAGGCTGAGGGGTGACCTTCTAGAGGGGCACGGATAGGATAAATAGACAAAGTTATAAAATCATGAGGGGCATGGATAGGATAAATTGGCAAAGTCTTTTCCCTTGGGCGGGGGAGTCCAGAACTAGAGGACATAGGTCTCTTTTATATCTTTCCCCTCTCACTCTAAACCTAAGGGGCAACTTTTTCTTGCAGAATGCGGTGGGTGTGCAGAATGGGCTGCCAGAGGAAGTGGTGGAGGCTGGTACAATTGCAACATTTAAAAGGCATCTGGATGGGTACATGAATAGGAAAGGTTTGGAGGGATATGGACCAGGTGCTGGCAGATGGGACTAAATTGGGTTGGGATATCTAGTTGGCATGAACGGGTTGGACCGAAGGGTCTGTTTCCATGCTGTACAGCTCTATGACTCAAAGAAAAGACAAAAAAGTAAAAAAATGAAAAAGAAAAATGGACAAATTGGGTGAGCTTACTCCACTGCTCCACATCTTTGGCTTTATAATGTGTTTTTACTTTGTTGGTATTTTGATATGGGAAATTGGATTCAAAAGTGGAGGAAAAGTGGATTTTAGTTTTCAGTTCTGAGAAAGGGACTTTTTGTTTTGAGGTCCGGAAAATCTTTTTTCTCAAAACAGTTCAATTGTTATTTCCAAGAAAGCATGAACAGTTAGTTTTGAAATAATGTGATAGTCCTATTTTTGTCCAATCTTGTGTTATGAGCAAACCGTGTCATAGACACACCATTTAACCTAATGGGGCCAGAATCACATTATAGCCTATACAGGTAAAAATAAATTGTGTTCCACAAATAACGATCTAAATTCTTCCATCACGTTAAAACCAATTTGCTTTGAAGAAACACGTTTATGGCAGAACTGGTTGTATTCAAAATGATACTTTCTAGATGGTATGTAGTTAAATACAGTGGATGTCTAAAGAGATTTGGGGGTTCAGCTTGTGACAGTGCTATGGCTTTAAGAGGTGTATTTTGTTTCGTTTTTTTTTGAAGAGAGGGTTTAAGACAAATGTGCCGAGCTGTCTATTGAAAACTTGTAAACAGCTTGTGAGACAAGGATGGTACCTGGTTCAGGGTGTTGGGTTATGCACAGAGGTTATGCAAATCAGGTATTTTTTTTTAGAATCTAGAAGATTAAGAGATGACCTGGTCGAACTCTACAAGATATTATTAAGAAAAGACAAGGTAGGTAAATGTAAACTATTTCCACTGTTTGGGGATTCTGGAACTAGATGGCATTGTGTGCAAATTAGTGTCAGACCATTCAGGAGAGATATTCGGAAGCACTCCTACACACCGACCATTGAGTATAGGAATTGGGAGGTCATGTTGTTGCTGTACAGGACATTGGTTAGACCACTTTTCGAATATTGTGTGCATTTCTGGTCTCCCTCCTATAAAAAGGCTGCTGTGAAACTTGAAACGGTTCAGAAAAGATTTACAAGGATATTGCCAGGGTTGGAGGATTTGAGCTATAGGAAGAGGCTGAATAGGCTAGGGCTGTGTTACCTGGAGTGTCGGAGGCTGAGGAGTGACCTTAAAGAGGTTTGTAAAATCATGAGGGGCATGGATATTGTAAATAGACAAAGTCTGGTACGAGTACAACATTTAAAAGGCATCTGGATGGGTATATGAAGGGGACAGGTTAAGAGAGATATGGGCCAAGTTCTGGTAAATGGAACTAGATTAACTTAGGATATCTGGTCGGCATGAATGAGTTGGACCAAAGGATCTGTTTCTGTGCTGTATACCTCTATGAGTATATGACTGTATGACAAAGGGTGCAAGATGTTTGGACCCTCTTCCACAGGTGACAGAGGGTGCTGGATCAGATGTTAATTTTACATTTGAAAAAGGTAATTTTTTATTAAACTAAGGTATAGGGACCAAAAGCAGGTATAATGCCATGGATCAGCCATGGCCTCATTGAATAGTTGAACAGGCTCAATGAGCTAAATGGTCTACTCCTCTTCCAACCTTCCTACCTAGTGAGTTAATGCTTACAAAGTTTAGTTTTACTATTTATCGAATCAGATGGGCAGGAACATAGGAACAGTAATTGTCATTCAGCCCATCAAGCCTGCTCATTCATTGAATAAGATTATGGCTGATTGAAAACTTCAGTGCCTTTTATCTACATAATTTCCATAACCCTTTACGCCCTTGATAATCAAAAAATTTATGAACCTCTAAGTTTAATGACTTGAGTTTCCATGGTCTTCAGGGCACAGAATTCCAATGACTCACTGCCCTCAAAGTTGAATAAGATACCCCATTTAGGTGCTAAATGGCATCCTCCTTATTCTCAGGTTGTGTCCCTGGTTCTAGATTCCACAACCAGAGAAAACATCTTACTGCATCTACCCTGTCTATCTAAGCATTTTGTATGTTTCAATTAAATTACCCCTCATCTTTTAAAACTCTAGAGACAGCAAGTCCAGTTTGCCAGTCTGTCTTCATATGACAGTTCCATCATTCAGGAACAAATCTTCATTGCACTCTATGGCAACAATATGTTTCCTGAGATAAGGAGATAAAAAATGCGCACAATATCCCAAGTGAGGTCTCACCAAGCTCCTATTCAATTGAACCAAGACTTCACTACTTATTCAAGTCGTCTTGCAACAAAAGCTAGCATTCCATTAGCTTTCCTAGTAGCTTGTGACTGGTAGCACGGACTGTCAGCTGAACAAGTTTAGAAGAAATCGTACCAGTTTCAGTTCTGTCGAAGTCTTCAGGGTGAAAGTTTAGTTTGTGGAAGTCTCCAGGATACAGTGCTGAAAAGAGTGTATGATCCTGTGAGAGACAGAGAATTTCAGAAAAGTCAGTTAATAAAGAAATCTTAAAGTGAATAACCTTCCCCAGGCTTGGTTCTGAAGATTTGTTGGTGTGTAACAGGTTGAATCTTTCCTTTTGCTCTTTGCATTAAGATGTTTCTAAATTGTTTTGTATAGTTGGCACTACAGGAAAAGACTGAAACAGTTAAAGATTGGTTTTCAATAATTTCTGTTGGTGCCTACAAAATTTATCTTTCATTTAAAAATGTTGGTTTCACTGGGGATTCTAACAATGCTGAGAATGCTCAAACTACCATAATTAAACCTATGCCTTCTGTACAAATCCAAAGCAGAGGCTTTTTTTTTGTGTGAACACATGTTCTTGTTTTTAGAATAGCTATAAAGTGATTTGCTTTGTTTCTTGGAAAGGAATTTGGGAAGTTGTTTGACGTATAGTTCGATATTTTATAAACTAGTGACAATGTGGAAAATTTTCTGTAAAGCTCTTGTGGATCGTAACTTTGATTTACAACTTTGATAGTAGTACCTTAAATAATCTCTAAGTATGCCAGAGAGATAATTAGTTGTTATTTCCCAAGTAATTAAATGTGAAATCAATAATGAATAGTGTTTGTACAGAAAATGCAAACAGCGTATTATTGACGGAAAGTGTTTTTAAAATAGAATCAGTAGGTTGATTCATCCATGAATAACAAAATATTCGACTGAAGCACATTAACATTTGAAAATACTGGGAAAAACATAGATTTTTATGTAATTTTAATTATTATAGGGATGAAAACATTTCTTTGACTTTTGAATAAAATGTTTTGTCATGAAATGAAATGAAAATGTTGTGGCAGGATTTCTAACATGTTAATCAGTGAGAAAAGCAGCTTAACCACTGTTTTTGCAGAATATTTCTTACATGCTGGCATTGCTTTTCTACAATAAAATTTTATAAAGCACCTATACATTTGAAACATTTGAAGCCATGGCATGGGCAGTGTAGAGGAAAAATTAAAACCAAGCCACATATAGAGATTTTAGAGCAAGCAACCAAAAACATGGTCAAAGAGTTAGGTTTTTGGAACTTCAAAATGTAAAGAAGAGAGAGATGGATCATTTAAATGGGAACCATAAGACTAGAAGACATGGGAGCAGAAATTAGCCATCTAATCCACCAGGTTTGCTGTGCCAGTCAGTGAGATCATAGGTGATCTGATGATCTTCCACTCTACTTTCCTTTCTTTCTCCATAACCCTTGATTCCTGACTGATTAAAAAAGTTTGTCCATCTCAGCTTTGAATATACTGAACAACCCAGGTTTTACAACCCTCTATTGTAAAGCATTTTACAATTTCACTATCCCCCGGCAAAAGAAATTCCTTCTCATCTGCCTTGAAAGGGTGACTTCTTATTCTGAGATTATGCCCTGTGGTCCAACAAGGGGGAAACAACCTTTCCCATCTTCCTTGTCAAGTCCCTCAAGAGCCTTGTATATTTCAATAAGGCCATCTTTCATCCTTCTAACTTCAGTGAGTACAGACTCATCTTCTCCTTGTAAGAAAGTCCCTTCACACTTAATGAATCTTCTGGGGGTTGTCTGCAATGCCAGTGTATTTTCTCTTAGATAAGGGTCAAAACTTCTTTGCAATATGACTACTGCCTTTTATAGTTTTTGCAAGGCTTCCTATTTTAATGCTCCATTTCTTGAAATGAAGGCTGTTTTTCCACATGCCTTCCTTTTGCGATTTGTGCATTAGAATTTACATAATATTCAGCTTCCCTTTTTTTCCCTGCCAAAGTGCATAACCCCCCATTTTCTCAATGTCTTTGTTCACTGGCTTAACCTATCTATTTCCCTCTGCAGACTAATTGTGTTATCCTCTGCAATTGTCTTCGGACCTATTTTTGTGTCAAAATTATGTCATCCTCTGCACTTGCCTTTAGATCTATTTTTGTGTCATCTGCAAACTTTGCTATTGTACATTTACTTTCCTCTTGGAAGTTATTTATGTATCTTATAAATAATCATGGCCCCAACACTGATCCCTGTGGCACTAGATATGTTACCATCCTGGAAATGCCCCCTTATGTCAACTCTCTGACCTCTATTAGTTTGCTAATCTTCTATCCATGATATCCATGATAATCTTCTATCCACCTCCAACACTAAATTTCAGGGCTCGGGGCCTAGGCAGTTGAAAGTATGACTGCAAATAGTAAAATGATTAAGTTAAGGATATCTAGTCAGAGTTATCAGAATGAAAATATCTTGGAGGTAGTGATAAAAGCAAATTACTGCGGATGCTGGAATCTGAAACCAAAAGAGAAAATGCTGGAAAATCTCAGCAGGTCTGGCAGCATCTGTAAGGAGAGAAAAGAGCTGACATTTCGAGTCTAACTGACCCTTTGTCAAAGCTCTTACAGATGCTGCCAGACCCGCTGAGATTTTCCAGCATTTTCTCTTTTGGTTTTGGAGGTAGTGATACTGGGCAAGTTACAGTGATGGGAAGTAACAAGACCATATGAGGATTTAAAAACAAGGATGAGAATTTTAAAATAGAGTCCTTGTTTAACCAGGAACCAGTGTCTGCGAATGAACACACGAGTGGTAGATGAATGGATCCTGTTATGAATTGGATGAGGATAGAATTAAGGATGGCCTCAAGTTTACTGAGAACAGAAAGTTGGTGGCATGTTGGAATTGACCAGTGAAATTTTAATTCTAATTTGATGACTTATTTTAAGCTTTAATTAATGAAACATGGGAATGGAGTCGAGCATTTAGTCCATCAACCCTGTTTGGTCATTCAGGGAGATTGTGGCTATTGTATCTATATTGCATCTATAATCTTGTATCTATATTTCTCTTCTTGCTCCACATTCCTTGTGATTGTAAGGTAACAAAAATCTTGTTGATAGATGTAAAGTTAAAGCTGATGTAATACCAATGTTCTTTGTAAAAGAGAGTTTCAAATTTCTGGCAACCTTTTGTGTTGTTACGACACGGTGGCGAACCCTTCTGCAAGTTAAACCAAACACCCAGAAAAGCTCACCTCGCCTCGTAATCTGTTAAAGTATGAGTGGCAAAGAACTCTCAACTTCTGCTATTTAAAGCAAAAATAATTATTCTTCAACTCATTAACAACTACTATTTATAACTCTAAACCTCTTTTCTCTTAAATGCTTGTTATCTACCTCCCACTCTATAATAATATACTGTTCCCATAAAACATTGTATTAAAATTACTTTAACTTAAGTTCAAAACCACACAGTGGCTGTTGTCTATGGTGCCATCCTTTTGGCTGAAGATCTCCGTGGGCTGTCTTTAGTCTTTTGCTGCAAAGATGTTTCATATGAAAAGGTACCTTTGATAGAGAGGGTTTTGAATGGCAGTCTCTCTCTAGGTGTCAGTTACTCATCCTCTCTGGCCAATCTCGAAATGCTAGCTTCTTTATATCCCAAACATTGGATCGTCTCATTGGATTAATGTTGTCAAAACAGTAAAATTAAAATTCGATTGGGTTTTAGTATCTTGATTGGTTTAAATTCGAACTATTGTGAAAACAGCATCAAAAACTCAGGTCTTTGTTTCACAGCCAAATGTTATATATTTTCAATTTTCTAGTACACTCTAAAACTGCTAGTCAGCCACATGACAGGTGCCTTGTAAGCTCTCAGTGCAAAATAGCTTTCTTAAAGTTACAGTACACACCCTCAACTTCATAACAGTGTGCAGAAGTACCTCTTGTCTTCACTGCTTAGCTCTAATTGTTTTTACTAACTCCTGAGTTTATGGATCTCATACCAGAGGAAATAGCTCTTCTTTTTCATTCTATCACTTTTTCCCTTTGTAGCTTGAAAACTTTAATCCAATTCTCACTTATAGTTCTAAATTATACAGAATACAACGTTAGCCTAAATGTAGAGACTAGGTATAGGCCATTCACCCCATCAAGCTGACTGTGATGTTTAATATGATCATGGATGATCCTGTATCCCAGTGTCATAATTCTGCACTTTCCCCATACCTCTTGATGCAATTAATGTCTAGAAATGTATTTCTTCCTGAAACATATTCAGTAATTTCAGTGATTTGGCCTCCACAGCCTTTTGTGGTAGAGAATTCCACAGTTACCACCCTGAGTGAAATTCTGTTGTAATAATGGTCAAGAATACATTTTACTTTCCACACACACTGCACCTGCATGTTTGCTTTCAAAGGCCATATCTTCCAATTACTCACCATTTAAATAAGACTCATCCATTCTGTTTTCCTGACTCAAGTGGATAACTTCACACTTTTCTACATTATACTGCATCTGCCAAAGATACATTGAAAATAGGCATTTTAGCCCTGCGAGTCTGCTCTGCTATTCAATATGATTACAGCTGATCAGGCAACAGTTGACCCTATTCCTGCTTTGTCTCAATATTCTTTGTCCTTTGAGCCCAAAGAACTATATCTAACTTCTTCTTGAAAATATTCGATGTTTTGGCCGAAAGCGCATGCTGTGGCAGAGGGTTCTGCAGGATTAGTTGTTTAATTGCAGTAAGGCATCTCTGTTTTTGTATTCACATTCTTTTTGTATGAAGGCCAATGTGCCATTTGCTGTCACTTTCACGTGCTATACCTGTATGTTTACTTTCACTGATTAATGTACAAGGACATCCAAGTCTGGTTACACCTGCCCTTTTCAAATTTATCACCATTCAGATAATCTGCCTACCTGTTTATGTCCTGATTTATGAAGTGGACAACCTCACATTTATCCACATTATAGTTCGACTGCCATACATTTTCCCACTCATTCCACTTGTCCGAAAGACACTGAAGTATCTCTGCAAGCTGCTCACAGTTCAATGTTCCACTCAGCTTGGTCGTCTGCAAACCTGGAGATATTGCATTTCATTCCCTGATCTAAATCATTACTATACATTGTGAATAGCTGATTCCTGCAGTACCCCACTAGCTACTGCCTGCCATGTGACAAAGACCCATTTATTCCTTCTGTTTGTTTCCTGTCTGCCAACTGATACATGACCCCAATCCCATGCACTTCCGTTTTATCTGCCATCTATTTTCATGCTCACCCAACTTGTCTAACTTGCCTTGAAGCCTCTTTGTATTTTTCTCACCATTCACAATTACACCTAGTTTTATGGCATGGGCAACTTGGAAAGATGATTCACTCATCCAGATTGTTGACATATTTTATGAATACCTAATGTCCAATCATGGATCCTTCTGGTTCCTCACTAATCATTGCCTTCCATATGAAAAATGTCCCAGTTATTCCTACTGTCTCTTTGCTTTCTACTAACCAGTTCTCAATCTATGTCAATCTCACGTGCTTTCATTTTGCATGCTAACCTCATAGGCTTTATCAAAAGCTTTCTGAAAATCCGAATAAAGCATATTTGCCATATCTATTTTACTAGTTACATCCTCAATAAGTTCTAGTAGATTTGTCAAATGTGATTTCTCTTTCATAAATCGATGTTGGCTTTGTCCAATCTGGCTGATATTTTCGAAGTGGCCTGTTGTCACATCCTTTATAATAGACTCTAGCATTTTCCCTTCTGAATTTAGGCAAATCATTCTGTATTTCCATTTTTTTTAAGGGTGGGATCATATCTGCTGTCCTCCAATTTCCAGTGTAATCTTTCCTTGTAATTTAATTTTGCAGTGCTGTATCATTCTGCTAAATCTATGTGATTTATTTCTTACAAGGCTTGTCTACAGTATTGCTGCAGTTTTGCCCTTTTGTTTATAATTGAAGCTATAATTCATACAAACAGTTGTTCAGGACAGGATTAATGATCACATGGAAAAAGACTAGTTGATTACAGATTTGAGCACAGACTTCTAAAGGTGAAATTATGTTTAACTAACTTACTGGAGTTTTTTGAAGAGGATTCATGTGAGTTATGCTGTTATGTGATATACATGGATTTTTAGATGGCATCTGATACAGTGCCACAGAACAGACTTGTGTAGAAAGTTTCTCTGTCATGGATTAAAAACGGCAGTAGCAATGTGGGTACAAAATTGGCTGAGTGATAGGAAGCAGAGTAGTTAATGGTCAATGGATATGGAGGAAGATTTACAGTGGATTCCCCAGGGACCAATATTGGGACATATGTTTTTCCTAATATATACTTAAATAGTCTACACCTTGGTGTGCTGGGAACAACTTACAAGTTTGCAAATGATACTATATTTGGAAGAATTGTAAATTTAAGGACAATCTGGAACTCCAAAGTGACAAGTTGGTGGCATGGATGGGTAAGTGTAGATGAGGTTCATTGCAGGAAAGCGTGAAATGAGAAGCACATTAAAAGACAATATCACATCGGGCATATGATTTCTATTCTAATTCTATAGGTCAGTTCTAAAGGGGGTACAGGAGTAGAGAGATCTTGGTGTATATGTGTGCAATATCAATGAAGGTGATACGACAGGTGAGTGAGCAGTTAATATGCATAGTATTCTTGGCTTTATTAATAGAGGTTTAGTATACCTGACCAAGGAGGTTTTTAATTTGTAATAGACACCCGTCAAACCTCAGCTGGAGTATTGTGTACAATTGTGCAAGCCACATTATCGGCCTTGAAAAGAGTGCATAAACAATTTATAAGGATGGTTCTAGGAATAAGAAACTTCAGATATGAAGATAAATCAAAGAAATTGGGACTGTTTCTCTTCGAGAGAAGAGGCCAAAAGAAGGTCTAATAGAGGTTTTAAGAATTATGAGTGGGCTTGACCAAGTAGGCAGGGAGAAGCTATTCCCATTCATAAAGGATAAAAGAACGAGATTTACGGTGATGTGAGAAAAACTGTTTTCACACAGCGAATCATTAGATATGGAATGTACTGCCTGGAAATGTGGTGGAGGCAGGTTTAATTAAGGCACCAAGGGCATTGAATGAGTATTTGGATATAAATAGTAGGCAGGAAATTGGCACAAGGTAAGAGGTCTGATATAGGCACAATAAGCCAAATGACCTCCTCTTGCTCTATAACAATTCTGTATGATAGATATTCCTTCCATCCATGTGGTTTAGAATGTTGTCTGTTTTTCTGTCATCAGTAGCTTGGGTATGTGATTATTTTTAAATCCTCATCCAACCATTAAAAAAATGGTCAATCAGTGAGGCCCCGACATGAGTCTTTGAGTAATAGCATCGGTAGATCTACTAATTAGAATACTTATCCACTTGTCTCTACTGTTTAATCTCCTGCTGCACAGCCATTTCCTAACAAGATCAATATTTTATTTTCAGTTCCATAAGCTTCAATCAGAACTGTCAGCCTCTTAGAGTAATAGAGATGTACAGCACGGAAACAGACCCTTCGGTCCAACTCATCCATGCCGACCAGATATCTTAACCTAATCTAGTCCCATTTGCCAGCACTTGGCTCATATCCCTCCAAATCCTTCCTATTCATGTACCCATCCAGATGCCTTTTAAATGCTGCCATTGTATGAGCCTCCACCAATTCCTCTCACAACTCATTCCATACACATACTATCCTCTACATGAAAAAGTTGCCACTTGAGTCTCTTTTAAATCTTTCATCTCTCACCCTAAACTAATGCCCTCTAGATCTGGGCTACCCCATCCCAGGGTGGTTGATCTTGCCTATTTACCCTATCAGTGCCCCTCATGATTTTATAAATCTCTATAAGATTACTCCTCCACCTCCGATGCTCCAGGGAAAACAGCCCCAGCCTATTCAGCCTCACCCTGTAGCTCAAATCCTCCGAACCTGGCAACATCCTTGTAAATCTTTTCTGAACTCTTTCATAGCAGTAGTAATATATATTTACTTTTTTAATGCTGTTTGCCACTTTATTTCCCCTCAGCTGTCTTCAAAGATTGAAAAGTCTACTTTTTCCCAGCTTTCCTTCATAAATTATGTAATAGTTTGAGTTATAGATTCTGCCCAAACTACCTTGAATGCATTTCCCCTGGATCATGAGAAATTACTGAAATTAACAGTTACCTGATTGCAAACCATATGGAGTTAAAGCATGACACATTCCAAAAGGGTAGAATACTTAGGTTGTATAGATTGTTTCATTGTTTGTCTGATGGAGCTGATAGAGGTGGTTGATGAAAGATGCAGTATTTTCCTACATCTTATCCCTAATTACAACCTTCAGATAATTAGAGCAAATTACCCAATTATCGTAAATTCGATGATAAAGGTGTATGATTCCTGCACATTTGGTGTATATGGTTCTTGGGATTCATGCTTCCAAACTATCAATTACAGGTAGCTTGGAAATTGATTAGGGTTAAAAACAAGGGGCACTTAAAAGAGTCATTCTCTCGATTCTATTTCAGAGCAATTGAAAGCCAGATACAATGCTGAGAAGTTCGACTGCAGACAACAAATAAGAAGAGTAATTGTTTCCAGACTGGAGATATAGACAAATCAGTTCCACCAGTTGTATAAATTACTACTTAGGAGGGAATTTATTGATCACCTTCTGAAAAGTCTATATTATTATTATCCAAAAACACTCTCCTATCAATTAGTTTTGCCAACTTAAATTTCTTAGATATGGCTACCCTTTTTGACTCCATGTTGGCTTTCCCATATTATTTGAAAGACTTCAGGTGTTTAGTTAATTTATCATTAATTATGTAGCTTTTTCTTGACAAGGTTAAAGACCACACAACATCAGGTTATAGTCCAATAGATTTATTTGGAAGCACTAGCTTTCGGAGCACCTCTCTTCAGGTGGTCAGTGGATGTTAATTGACTAATTATTTCCTGGTTAGCCCTTCACCTATTTTAGATTGACAAATTGATGTATCATTACTGATAGGAACATTTTCAGAATTGAGAGAATTTTAAAACATTAGTTAGGTCATCTGCTGTGTTCACACTTACTTCTTTTAAAACCATGGGAGGGTAAACATCTCTCACTAGTATCCTTACATACGGATGAGGAAGGACATCACTTCGACTGGGACAACACAGCCATCCTAGGACAAGCCAAACAAAAATATGCCTGAGAATTCCTAGAAGCATGGCATTCCAACTGGAACTCTACCAGCATACATCGTGTTAGACTCCATCTACCACCCCCTGAGAAAAGGAACAGGAAGTGACTTCACCACAGGAAATGACATCACCAACCCAAAGAAACCCAAACATATAAATTGAAAGTAGGAATTTTCGGAAGTTCTTCGCCTGATACCCACTGAATATGTTACCCTGGTAGGGTGATGAAACATCTGGAAATGAACCTTCAAGCTCAGTGAGCAAATCGACATCCAAAACCTCCACCTGAGCTACAAATCTTCTCAAAACTCAATATGGTGTGGTCCATCGGGATAACTGCAATTACCTTCTGTGGTGGAATCAGCTCCAATTTGTGCTATACATTCCATTAACATTGGAATAATCTTACTTGCTTACTGTGATTTGAGTGATCTTTTTCAAAAACTGCATAAATCTCTGTTTGTCACTTGAGAATGATCATTGTCAAGGAATCATGCACAGTCTTTCACTGACTGTTTTCATTTATTTTAGATCAAGGAGACTGGATTTGTAGCATAATGCAGATCCCATGAGTGTATCATAAATGCAGTTCAAGAACAATCAAATGAATTCATCTTGTTAGAATAGGCAATGGTGCAGAGGTGTCTTACCTAGTATCTCTCAGTAATCCAAACTAGGTAAGCTTGCAGAAAGAATTTCAGGAGGTGAAATCAGATGCTGCTCATATTCTGTATTCCTATATCATTATGATCTTTCTAAATTGTGCTGGAATACTTCAACCCTTAAGTATTTGAAACTCTGCACTACTGTTTTTTTTTAGCAATTGATGTTTGACCATAGCTATATCATAGAATTTCTAAAGTGTGGAAACAGGCTATTTGGCTCAACAAATCTACACTGACCCTCCAAAGAGTATCCCACCCAAATCCATTCCCCTACCCTATTGCTCTATGGGCAATTTAACATGTTTGGACTGTGGGAGGAAGCTGGAGCGCCCAGAGGGAACCCATGCAGACATGGGAAGAATGTACAAACTCCACACAGGCAGTTGCCCAAGGCTGGAATTTAATCTGGTTTCCTGAGATTGTGAGGCTTCAGTGCCAACTACTGAGCCATCATGTTGCCCATATATGTACCATTTAATAGGCTATTACCAAATTGCTATTTGGTTGAACAGAATCTGAATATTGCTGAAAAAGAGCTACATTTTGTTGAAGTTTATGTCTTGCATTCATAAAACAATTTGCCAGAATACAATTTGTGGGGAAAATTAAAATTCTCACTAAATGAGAGGAGAGTGCTGATTGGTTGGTTGGTAGACTCCTGTACAATTGCTGCCATGGAGAACGAACCCATTAATCCTGGTTGACAGTTAACTACCAGGCATTGTTTCAGTTGTAAAGGAGGCAAGTTGAAACTGGGCAGAGCATTTAAATAATATAACTGAATTGCTCCATTCACTTTGAAATGGTTTGATTTGCAGAGTAATTTGCATTCAAAATGTGATTGATTACCTGGAAATTCTTCAATTTGCCTAGTGGTTGACTGACTCAATTTATTTGCTGGTATTGGTTGGCGGGTTCTTTGCATGTCCTAGTTAAAGTAGCTAAGGGCAGACACATAAAAAAGTGTACTTTTATTAGTTCAGTGTGTCAGCATAATAATCATGGCTATGTCTTGGACTTATTGAAAATCAACACAAATATGTTTCCTTTCACTCTGCACATGCTATTTATTAGACATATGTAATATGGCATTTGAACATGCCAGTGTTGGACTGAGATGTACAAAGTTAAAAATCACACAACTCCAGGTTATAATCCAACAGGTTTATTTGGAAGCATAGCTTTTGGAGTGCTGCTCCTTCATCAGGTGGTTGTGGAGTATAAGATTGTAAGACACAGAATTTATAGCAAAAGTTTACAGTGTGATACAACTGAAATTATATTGAAAAAGACCTGAATTGTTTGTTATGTCTCTCATCTTTTAGAATGACCATGTTGGTTTCAGTTCTTTCATATGTAGGACTGTCATGATGGACAGTGCAAGACGTGTCAAAGTGTTGATCTATCTCAACTTCTCCTCATAAGAAAATCCTCTATGCCTGGGATCAACCGAGTGAGCCTTTTCTGTATTGTCTTCAAAGACAATATATCTTTCCTTAGATAAGAGGACTGAAACTGCTGACACTATTCTAGTTGGGATCTCATACCTTGTACAGTTTTAGCAAGTCCTCCCTGTTCTTATATTCCATTCTCTTGAAAGTAAAGACCAATATTCTATTTGTTTTCCCTATTACTTGCTGAATTTGTATGCTTACTTTTTGTCACTCATAAATCAGTCTTTCTCCAATTAAATAATATTTAACTCTTCTACTATTTCTGCCAAAATGTGTAACCTCATATTTTCCCACATTATATTCCACCTGTCAAGTTTTTACACACTTAATCTGTCTATATCCCTCTATAGACTCACCATCACCATTTGCTTCCCACCTAGTTTTGTGTCATCAGCATTATTGGAAATAGTACATTACCTTCCCTCAATCAAAACATTATTATATATTGTAAATAATTGTGGCTAATTGTGGCCCTTGCTGTGATTCCTCTGACACTCAACGAGTTGCAGGTTGCCATCCTGAAAATGTTCTCCTTATCCCAACTCTATTTCCTGTTTGTTCGCCAGTCACCCAGCTATGCTAATATGCTACCTTCAAAACCATGGGCTCATATCTTATGAAGTAATTTTATGTGTAGTATTTTTACCACATGCCTTTTGGAAATCCAAATATACTACATCTACTGACTTCCTCTTTATCTAATCTGCTTGTTATCTCCTCATAAATTCTCCTAAATTTATTGAGCTTGATTTCCTCTTTATGAACCCATTTTGACTTCACTTTGTTATATTGTGTACTTCTAAATGCTTTGCTATTACATCCTTCATGACAGACTCAAACCTTTTTGTTAATGACAGATGTTAAGCTAACCAGTCTCTAGTTACATGTTTTTGGCGTCCTTTCTTGTTTGAATATGGATGTTATATTGGCAGTTAACCAATCCTGCAGGACCTTTCCAGAATCAAATTGTTCTTTAATTCAACCACTGTGTCCACTATCTCTGTAGTTAATTTCTTTAATAACCTAAAATTCAACCCATCAGGTCTTTGGAATCTATTAGCTTTAATGCTTACACTTTTTTTCTAGTGATTAGCTATTGCATTTATTTTCTTTCCCTCTTATTCTGTTTGATCAGTATTTTTGAAATGCCATTAATGTCTTCTACTATGATGACTGATGCAAAGTATTCAATTTCTCTGCCATTTGTTTTTGCTTCATTATTGTTTCCCAGCCTCATTTTCTAAAGTATGGTAAGGATGGAAATTGGAAAACAAATTGATGAAATGTTCCAGTTTGGGGGTGAAAGTAAGATCTGGCAAAAAGAGGTTTGAAAGGAAGTTAGCTTGGAAGCCAGAATATTTGCCAAATCCTGGTAGAAAGGTAGCTACAGTCGGACTTGTAAAGGCTCCCAGAGCAACATCTTCTATTTAAATAAAATGAGAAGAAGCCTTAAAGTCTGAGCATATTCAACCAGGCAAAGAAGAGTTATTATAGTTGCTTGGTTGGGTATCCATTCAAGGAGGAGGCATGGCAGTTTTTAGGGCCTGGAATTTATTAATGTACACCAGACCCACAGAAAAATCATGAATGCAAAGTTTTAAAAAGTAGATCTATGAGGCAAAGAGTAAGTTGAAATGATGGGTCTACTGGGGCAGTGCCATTTGTGGATGTTGGAATGAAAGTAGAGTCAGGCTTTACGGAGTTGGGTCTCAATAATATTGAAGACCTTAGAGAAATGATTTCCAGAGATGCTGTATATAACTGTTAAGTCTACACAATGCTTCGACAATGTTCCAGAATTATTCCATGTGGCAGCCTTGCATGTATCAGTTAAAATTTGACAATATCCAAGAAGTAATCATAGCAATAGACTCAAATCATTACAACAGAGGACACCATATAACTCACTGAATACATGCCAGCTGTCAGTAGATCAAACTAATGTGTGCCATTGCCAATTTGTTTAAGAATATCTTTCCTGTACTGCTGCAAACCATATAGTGAGGATACTGAAAGAAACTTGGCAATAGGACAGTTAGGCACTCACTCCTATTCTGTCATTCAAACAGACCCTGGCTGATATATGAACTAACTCGATATATCTGCTTTTGCTCCATATCTTGAAATTTGGCCAACAGCAATCTATTAATCTACTAATAAGACTTTTAATCCCATTTTCCTGGTACAAGTTAACTTTGAATATATTCTGTTGTTAGAACTGCCTTGATATCCAAAATGCAAATAAAACATTAAAAATTTTGCCCATACAATGCTTACAATCACAAGTTAATGCTTTTATCGGGACTTGTCTGAAGATTAGACCAGAACAGGTGATCAGCCAGATCTGTCCCAATTTCTAGGTTCTGATCATAGGACCTCCACTCTCAGAACCAATTACTTGTGAAGTAAGGCAAGGTTGTATCATACTTTTTCCATTCAAAGAAGCTGCACATCCAGCAAATGATTAGTTTGACCACTGGTAAACATCACAAACACTTCAACTACCAGAACCAGTTTAATCAACTCATTAGGACTTGTGTGTGTCTCTTTGAAAATAAACTTACTGCTTTTAACAAACCTTGATCTTAGCTTTAGCTTGTGTTTGCTTTTACATTTGATCAAATTGAATGATATTTACACAGTGGAATTGTGTTATGTTCACAAATTCAGCTGATAAATAATCCACATTATTGTCTCCAATTCACTGTCTGTTTTTAAACAAAACTTCAGCTTTTTCGGAGTTACTGTGACAGTTCAATCCAATACTGCTAAGTTACAATGCTTGATGTAAACACATAAACATTCTTTTAGCAAAACACGACACTTTAAAATCAAGAACTTTACTACTTATGAAGTCATCACCAGGCTTCATATGTTTTCTCCTCACTCAATTTCACTTCATGTTGGCTAAATCAGCAAATTTTAGATTAATATCAACAAATGTTATATTTAAAATGAATAACTGATGCAGCAACTATTGAGTAAAAGATTCCACTATTTGATTACTTTTTGCATGTAGAGGTTTTTCCCAACTTTTTTCCTGTAAAACCATTCTTCATTTTGTACGTTACATTCCCTAGTCCTAGATTGTCTTATGCATTCACTGGCTATTCTATCAGGCCTCCCTTAATATTCCTGCAATATTGTTAGGTTGGAATTCTGGGTTAATGAAGTCCGAGTGCAGTTACCCGTTATGTAAAACATACTGCATTTAGAGTCATCCAGCATGGAAACAGACCCTTCAGTCCAACCAATCCACACCAAACATAATCCTAAACTAAGCTAGTCGCAGCAGCCTGCTTCCAGCGCATATTGCTCCAAACCTTTCCTATTCATGTACTTATCCAAATGTCTTTTAAATGTTGTAATTGTACTCACATCTACCACTTCCTCAGGAAGTTCATTCCACATGCGAACCACCGTCTGTGTAAAGAATTTGGCCCTCTTGTCTTTTTAAATTTTTCTCCTCTCACCTTAAAAAATATACCCCTGAGTCCTGAAATTCCCATCTTAGGGTAAAAACAACTACCATTAACTCTATTTATACCCTTCATTATTTTAGAAACTTCTATAAAGTCACCTCTCAACCTCCTATGCTCTAGTGAAAAAAGTCCCAGCCTTTCTTTATAACACACATCCTCTATACCGGACAACATCCTGGTAATTCTCTTCTTAACCCTGTCTAGCTTAATAATGTCCTTCCTATAACTGGGTGACCGCAACTGGACACAGTACTCTAGAAGTTGCCTCACCAATGTCCTGTACAACCTCAACATGGGGCACTCAAAGGGCCGAGCCATGAAGGCAAATGTGTCAAATGCCTTTTTAACCACCTTGACTATATGTGATGCAAACATGGCAGACCAGAAAGGACATTTAATTATAATTGAGGACAATTTAAAGTCTACCTTCTCCACTAAGCACATACTTCATAATCTGTCAATTATTTAGTGTAAATCTGTAGTGGTAATTCCGAAGAAATTGTTTCCAAAATATGAATTGGTACAATATCCAGTGTGTGGCAGTCTCTTGGTCCGGCATGGTGGTCTTTTGGCGGTATGTGGCAGTTTCTCGGCCTGGCGTGGCCTTACGATGGGTTTGTGGTCTTGAGGTGGCTCTTTAAAGTGTGGTTCCACTGACTAAGCACTTAAGAAAGACTATAATGTCTGAACTTTAAGTTTGATTTCTTTACTTTCTACTGTAATATGTACCTTTTAACCTTTTGTAAGATTTACATTATGCTATAAGTGCTGCGATGTTTAATTTCTATCTTATTCTTAAGATTCTGTACCTAAGTACTTGTACTTAAGATGGTGCCTTGTTTGGCAACATTTTACATTTTTCACTATACTCCGGTAATTTTGTACTTGAGTACACGTAAAAAAGTCAAAAATCAAATCAAAGGAGAAACAATATCAGTAGTGCATTTTTTCTTTGTTGCTTGCAATATATTTTGAAGCATCTTTATTACAAATCATACTTTGAAGGAAACAAAACCTTTCTGTATGTCCATACTGTTTCATTTTCCTTGTTAACAAAGGACAATATTCTTAATAATATTGTGAATAAACAGAAAGCAACATACCACAGCCCAAAGAAACATTTGAGATAAATTTACACTTTATGTTGTATTGCCTGATATTTCATGTATGTCCAGTTCTGTTTTAAAGCTGCTATTCATTTCAGGATGCTTCCCTGACTTAAACATAAAAGTTCAATTTTAGCAGGTTTCTCTCATTTTACAGTTGTCTTGATATGATCTATCATTTTGTGTTATTTCCATTCCTTCTTGAAAAATTAACAGTTAAACTGCCCAATTCTTTGCTTCAATTTTGTTTTCAGTAAACAAGTGAAAAGAAACATTGACATTTTAATAACTTTGAGAGTAATTGGTCATTAATCTCAAATTTTCTACAGCTAATGAACATAATGCTATTCTTTTGTCTAGCCTGTGATGAATGGACAATACTTCCAAAACCCAATTTGCATCGTGACCTCAATAGATTTGGACACACGGCAGTTGTAAGCAATGGGTGAGTCCATTATTTTCCTCTGTATCTATTTTCCCATTCCATTTATCTTGGTGGTCAAAGAAACTTTTCTTTATTACTCTGTTATCCTTCCTGGTATTTGTCAATAACTGACTAAAATTTGGCATTATTTTCTCCATTTAGCAATGTGAAATATAGAAAAACATTCATAGAGCGCATTAATTTAGGAATTGAAATTGTGAGACAAACTTTCATATGCCATTGTTTCATATTATGTTTGTCTCAACTTTTTAAATTTGCATTTTCTGCCCTTAAATTGAAAACAGTGCCCGTGATTTGGATGAAAGGGTATTGGAGAATGTACTTGCCAGTCCTGAGCAGACAACATCAACACACTTCCCGATTACTTGTGGGGGATGTTGTTGATTTTACTTTGAACTGATGACCTATGTTGGGAAAAGTTGTACACACCTGTGACTTATTAATTTGTGTGCTAGTGCTATCCTGTTTTAGTACCTGCTGTATACATTGGGAAATGAGTTTTTACATATTTATGAATAATGCTTTTCTCTTTCTCTTCCAGGTCTATGTATGTATTTGGTGGTTTCTCTAGTATGCTTTTGAATGATGTCCTTGTATACAAACCTTCAAGCTGTGAAGCCTTCAGTGAAGATCTTTGTCTGAATGCTGGTCCAGGTATTAGGTGTTTGTGGCACAAGCATCATTGTGCTCCGTGGGAACTGGGCCAAAGTAATAGTAGCTTCCATGAGGTGAAATGTCCCCTCAAAACTGGTAAGTACTGATAACACCTAAATATCAAGTAAACTATATTTTGTCAGCCCTTAAATAGGCTCCTTCCTTGCAATAAATCATAACTGTTATAAATAATTTATGGAATTGTAGGAGTATGGCATGTGAATTAATCTATAATTCTTGTTTTGTCCATTTTATTTTCTGTATGACAAACATTGTGAGCTTTAACTCAAATATTTTTTAATTGGCTCTGTTGAAGAATATGACACAATATTGATATTGAAGTGTGTACCTCAAATATTCTGTTGTAGTACAATTTGGTACAGTGGAATGGAAGTCAATAAATTAGTAGCAGTTGAAAATCTCTCATACTAGTAGTATCCTGAAAGATTGTACGATGGTCATAAAAACCCAACTCTCTCGTCCTAGTAGTATCCAGAAAGCCTTGAATAATGGTCATAAAAACCCAAATTTTCAACTACTCTTTGATACATAAAAACTATGTCCTATCAATTATTTTTGCATACAACAAAGAACAACATTTACTTTATGCTTAGAGTCAACTACTGATCCTTTTTTTAAAAAAAAATCCATTTCTGTTCTTTCCAATTTACATTTTCTCTTTCAGTTCTGACGAAGTCATTGGTCAACAAGGTTCCACATAGTTGACTAATTAGTTAAGTTACATGAGATTCAGGGTGAGCTTGCCAATTAGATACATAATTGGCTTAATGGTAGGAGACAGAAAGTGATGGTAGAGGGCTGCTTTTCAGACTGGAGGTCTGTCACCAGAGATGTTCCACAGGGATTGGTTCTGGGTCTTCTTTTGTTTGTCATTTATATAAATGATTTGAATGAGAATATAGAAGGCATGGTTAATAAGTTTATGGACGACACCAAAATTAATGGCATACTGGACAATGAAGAGGGTCTTCTAAGAATATAAAGAGATCTTGATCAAATGGGTTAATGGGCTGAAAATGGCAGATGTAGTTCAATCTGGATAAATGTGAGGTATTGCAATTGGTGCACCACATTATTCAATTAATGATAGGCCTTGGGTGGTGTTGTAGAACAGAGGGGCCTAGGGATGCATGTACATAATTCTTTGAAGTTTATGTCACATATAGACAGGGTAGTTAAAAAGGCATTTGGCACTCTTGCCTTCATTACTCAGTCCTTTGAGTAGAGGAGTTTGGAAGTTATGTTGAGGTTTTAACAGGACATTGGTAAGGCTTCTTCTGGAATACTGTGTCTAGTTTTGGTTACTGAGTAAAAAGAAGATTATTATTAAACTGGAGAGGGTTCAGAAGAGAATAACCAGGCTGTTGCCATGTATGGAAGATTTGAGTTATAAAGAAAGGCTGGATAGGCTGGGAATATTTTCACTGGAGCATCGGAGGTTGAGAGGTGACCTTATGGAAGTTTATAAAATAATGAGGGGTATAGAGTTAATGGTAGTTGTCTTTTCATTAGGATTGGGGATTTAAAGATTAGGGGCACATTTTTAAGGTGAGAGAAGAGAGATTTAAAAAAGACATGGGAGAAATTGTTTTACACAGAGGGTGGTTCGCATCTGTAATGAACTTTCTGAGGAAGAGGTGGACTTGGGTACAATTACAACATTGAAAAGACGTTTGAATAAGTACATGAATAAGAAAGGTTTAGAGGAATATGAACCAGGAACAAGCAGATGGGACTAGTTTAGTTTGGGGTTGTGTTTGGCATGGATTGGTTGGACTGAAGGGTCTGTTTCCTGCTGAATGACTCTGTGACTCTATAACTCTGTCAGACATGCTGAGTTTTTTTTAGCATTTTCTATTTTTGTTATCTCCTCAATTATTAAATATATGTTTTCAATTCAGTGGAATTTCTTCTCACTGCATGTTTTTAGCAGAGTGACTGAAGAAACAGTTTACCATTTAAATAAAATATCCCACAAATTAATGCTACTCTTACTCTGGTGCAACTAGAAGAATGAAAGCACCATAAATTACTGAAAGATACTTGGAACATGAGCAGCAAAAGTAATTAATTATTTGATTTCATAGTCTCTTGAACACTGGTGAATTAGCTGCTCAGCTGATGATTTTGAACTAATCATCATAATAGCAGCTGTTAATCCTCTTACAGTTATAAAGCTCCATGCAAAATAGAATGTGAATCAACCATGTGGTTTAAGTAAGAACAGTAAGCTTCGCAAATTCTGAGACATCATGTAAACATAGCTTGAAAACATATTGCCCTTTAGTACAATGCCAGATGTTAGTGGCAAAGTTAGCTCTTCAGTCCCTCGAACCTACTCCATGATTTGATAAAACCACGCTTGATCCAATTCTGGTTTCTACTTTTCTGTTTACCTTGTCATTCAGCAATCTAACTCAACTTGAAAAATATTCAATGATTCTGGCTCCACTGTTCTTTGGGAACAGAATTGCAGAGACTAATGATTTGTTGAGATAAATAAATCTCTTCATCTGCATATTAATGGCGAGCACCATATGTTTATCTTTGGGTTTCCTTGTTTAGTTTGTGCCTTGAGGGGAAGCATCTTTCAGTATCATCTGTCAAGGCTCCTCAATATATGTTTCAATAAGATCACCTTGCATACTCTAAAGGATATATTACAAATCTTCAACTTCATGTTAAGAATCAGTTGGGTGAATCTTTTTTCCAGTTTCCAATGCAATTGTATCATTCCTTAAATATGAAGACTAAAATTGTGCATAGCACTTTGCGTTGAGCACAGTGATGGTGCTGCACAATGCACTGAAGTGTTCTCAGTGAGGATGAAGCTTTACCTCCACAAAGAATGTGCAAACTTCGTTCTTACCAGTACTGTCAAGCTTAGATATGTTTGTGACAAGTAGATTTGAGGGGACAGACCCGAGCCAGTCTGGCAGATATTTCCGTCTGGGCTTGACTAACCTTCTCACGTGGGGTTTGTGAACCACGTTTGGTGAAGGGTGAGGTTTCCATCTAGGATAGATTTTCATACTGATTCCATGTGGCATTTACAAAGTGGTGTACTGATTTATTAGCTGAGAGAAGATGGTAGATGGGTCGTCAGCAGACTGTGTTTGCTTGTTCGTATTTGTACTAGAGCAGTGAAACTTCATGGGGTCTGAACTCAATGTTTCTGAGCCACACTCTCCCAAATTAATCCTATTTAACAACCTCCAGTGAATCCATCCAGTCTTCAGCACAAGATATTCCATGGATGTTGGCCGAGCAGTCTGGAACTTGGTAAGACGTAAAAGCACATCTTTTAAACAATATCAGATTATTGCTTAATTATTCTGTGGGATAGCTGTTCCAATTTTGATGCAAGATTCCAGATGCTAACGAGAACTTTGCATTCTTAATTAGGTGCCATTGTACCATCTGTGTCTGTTTCAATGCAGGATGGTTGTTTTGATTTTGGATTTCTTACCTGTCTTCATTGTCTTGCTAGGCCATTTCAGAGGACAGTTAAGACTCAATCACAATTCTTTAAATTCAGACTGAGTCAGAATAACTTTTGAGTACAGTAACATGACAACTATTTTACTATACCTAAAATAAAAGCAAAGTACTGGAGGAACTCAGCAGGTTTGGCAGTATCTGTGTGGAAAGACATAAGAAAATTACCATTTCAAGTCGAATGTGACTTCTTCAGGGCTGGATAAATGACGGGTGTATGCCACTAATGTCTCAGCGTTCCCTACATCAAGATGCCCTGATCCCCAGCCCCTGGTGAATAGATCTGTACTGAGTGGCATGACATGCGGCCTGTCTGTGTCTGAATAAGTGAACACATCAATACAGTAGTATTGATGGCTTTTGGCTCTAGCTGAAACATTTATAAGTATGGTAAGGCAAAGTAAGCCAAGACTTAGATTCCACAACTATGCTGGTAAGTGGTCAATAAGTGAGCACTAAAGGCAGCAAGTGAGCAGCCCTGAGATGAGCTGGACCGTTCTGTGATTTGAGTTCCTATGCACAAAGTATTCCTGTTGCAACCTTTCACAGCTAGTTGCTGTTGTCGTGGGTATGTGCGGCAAGCTGTTTGCATACATTTAGTTGCTGGTGTGCATTACAGTGCAAGTTTATACTTCCTAAGCACCTTTCAAGTGGATCAGAAAATGGTCATGAGTTTGCAAAAGCCAGATACCAGTGCACATGGATAAGAGTTGCATGCAGCTGGTGCCTGTGGATTATACTGTGAATTGTTGTTTGGTGCTGACCAACCTGGGAGGCTCTTCATAGCCACTGGCGAGCTGAAGCTACAGAGTACCCGCTCTGATTTCCATGTTAATGTTTCTTGACATCTAGCTTGTTCAGCCTAATTGGTAAAATGGGATGCTGAATAGTAATAAGGCAAGTTATGACATTAATAAGATATTTAACAAGCATAATCCCTTTAATTGGCACCATACCTTTGCTTAGTGAGAGACTTGTCTCGCAGCTTGGCAAAAGTATAATGTCCCTGATGTCATGATAGATTTGGACTTCTCATCCGATTCTGCCACATTTTGTTCAGACCTCAACAGCTCTACCCCATCCCATTATGACAACTGGAAAATTTAAATTTAGATACTCAGATAAATCTGGAATCGGGACCAATAATGATCCCCTATGTGATAGAAGGAAATCTGTCCTTACCTGGTCTGCTAACTCCAGATTCAGAGTAATGTGGGTTGGCTGTTAACTAGCCTCTGAAATCGGACAGCAAACCACTTAGTTGTCAAGAACATGGCTCACAATCATAGTCTCAGGGGCAGTTAAGTTTTGATAAACACTGGTTTTATCAACAATGCCTACATAGAGTTGTAGAGTCATAGAGATGTACAGCATGGAAACAGATCCTTCGGTCCAACCCATCCACGCCGAACATATGTCCCAACCCAATCTAGTCTCACCTGCCAGCACCCGGCCCAAATCCCTCTAAACCTTTCCTATTCATATACCCATCCAAATGCCTTCTAAATGTTGCAGTTGTACCAGCCTCCACCACTTCCTCTGGCAGCTCATTCCATACACGCACCGCCCTCTGTGTGAAAAGGTTGCCCCTTAGGTCTCTTTTATATCTTTCCCCTCTCACCCTAAACCTATGCCCTCTAGTTCTGGACTCCCCAACCCCAGGGAAAAGACTTTGTCTATTTATCCTGTCCATGCCCCTCATTAATTTTGTAAACCTCTATAAGGTTCCGACGCAGCAGGGAACATCTTTCCCATAGGAAGGAGACCAGAATTGCACGCAATATTCCAACTGTGGCCTAACCAATGACTTGTACAGCCGCAACATGACCTCCCAACTCCTGTACTCAATACTCTGACCAATAAAGGAAAGCATAATTAAATGCCTCCTTCACTATCCGAACTACCTGCGACTCCACTTCAAGGAGCTATGAACCTGCACTCCAAGGTCTCTTTGTTCGGCGACACTACCATTAAGTGTATAAGACCTGCTAAGATTTGCTTTCTCAAAATATAGCACCTTGCATTAATCTGAATTAAACTCCATCTGCCAGTTCTCAGCCCATTGGTCCATGTGATCAAGATCCTGTTGTAGTCCGAGGTAACTTTCTTAGCTGTCCACCACACCTCCAATTTTGATGTCATCTGCAAACTTACTAACCATACCTCTTGTGCTCACATCCAAATTATTTAAATAATTAACAAAACGTAGAGGACCCAGCACCAATCCTTGTGGTACTCCACTGGTCACAGGCCCCCAGTCTGATTTAGATTACTTTACTCAGTCTTAGATTTATATTACTTTACAGTGTGGAAACAGGCCCTTCGGCCCAACAAGTCCACACCGACCCGCCGAAGCGCAAACCACCCATACCCCTACATTTACCCCTTACCGAACACTACGGACAATTTAGCATGGCCAATTCACCTGACCTGCCCATCTTTGGACTGTGGAAGGAAACCGGAGCACCCGGAGGAAACCCACGCAGACACTGGGAGAATGTGCAAACTCTACACAGTCAGTCGCCTGAGGCGGGAATTGAACCCGGGTCTCTGGCGCTGTGAGGCAGCAGTGCTAACCACTGTGCCACCGTGCCGCCCACAAACAACCACTCTCTGTCTTCTGCCTTTGAGCCAGTTCTGAATCCAAATGGTGAGTTCTCCCTGTATTCCGTGAGATTTAACTTTGCTAACCAGTCTCCTGTGGGGAACCTTGTCAAATGGCTTACTGAAGTCCATATAGATCACATCTACCATTCTGCCCTCATCAATCCTCTTTGTTACTTTGTCAAAAAACTCAATCAAGTTTGTGAGACATGATTTCCCACGCGCAAAGCCATGTTGACTATCCCTAATCAGTCCTTGCCTTTCCAAATACATGTACATCCTGTCCCTCAGGATTCCCTCCAACAAATTGCCCACTACCGACGTCAGGCTCACTGGTCTGTAGTTCCCTGGCTTGTCCTTACCATCCTTCTTAAACAGTGGCACCATGTTTGCCAACTTCCAGTCTTTCAGCACCTCACCTGTGACTACCGATGATACAAATATCTCAGCAAGAGTCCCAGCAGTCACTTCCCTAGCTTCCCACAGAGTTCTAGGGTACACCTAATCAGGTCCTGGGGATTTATCCACCTTTATGTGTTTCAAGACATCCAGCACTTCCTCCTCTGTAATCTGGACATTTTTCAAGGTGTCACCATCTATTTCCCTACAGTCTATACCTTCCATATCCTTTTGCACAGTGAATACTGATGCAAAATACTTGTTTAGTATCTCCCCTATTTTCTGCACTCCACACAAAGGCCGCCTTGCTGATCTTTGAGGGGCCCTATTCTCTCCCTAGTTACCCTTTTGTCCTTAATGTATTTGTAAAAACTCATTGGATTCTCCTTAATTCTATTTGCCAAAGCTATCTCATGTCCCCTTTTTGCCCTCCTGATTTCCCTCTTAAGTATACTCCTACTGTCTTTATACTCTTCTAAGGATTCACTCGATCTATCCTGTCTGTACCTGACATATGCTTCCTTCTTTTTCTTAACCAAACCCTCAATTTCTTTAGTCATCTGGCCTTCCCTATACCTACCGGCCTTCCCTATACCTACCAGCCTTCCCTTTCACCCTGACAGGAATATACTTTCTCTGGATTCTTGTTATCTCATTTCTGAAGGCTTCCCATGTTCCAGCCGTCCCTTTACCTGCGAACATCTGCCTCCAATCAGCTTTTGAAAGTTCTTGCCTAATACCGTCAAAATTGGCCTTTCTCCAATTTAGAACTTCAACTTTTAGATCTGGTCTATCCTTTTCCATCATTATTTTAAATCGAATAGAATTATGGTCGCTGGCCCCAATGTATGCCCCCACTGACACCTCAGTCATCTGTGCATGCTGTGTCTGGTCCATTTTTCTTATTCAATGTGGCAGATATCAAAGTATAAAGCTAAACAACCAATTTGGTAACATGGATGCATACAAAGCATCCATTTGAGAAAGAGTTCTTCTGTAGTTTTATTTTTCATTCTCCATTCAAACTTTCAACTGTGCAACAATGTTAACTGAAACACTGCCATGTAAAACTAGAATCAATGCCCTAAAAGTAAACTTAGAAATACTGAGTGAATTTGTAAAGTTAGTAGTTGTGCTATTGGCGGCTGCAAATTTATTAGTTGTTAGCTATTCTTTGTAAAGTTGTGCATCAGCTAAAGAGAGAACCTGTCAGTGACTCTGCAATGACAGCAAGAATGACAACAGTTTGGATGAAACCTTTTTCAATTCACTTCCCTTTCAGAAATGAATTTCTTCACTCATTTGTATTGCAGTAGCTACAGATGACAGATGTTTCAAGTATACAGACTGTGGCAGCTGTACAGCCAATATGAATGGATGTCAGTGGTGTGAGGATAAGAAATGCATTTCTATCACCAGCAACTGCTCTGTGGTAAGTTTAAGTAAAGGTTGGAATACATGTAGTATGTAAATATTTTGCACAGACAGTCTTTTGGTTTAGCATTAGAGTCACGGAGTCATACAGCACATAAATACGCTCTTTGGTCCAACTTGTCCATGCCGACCAAGATTCTCAAACTGAACAAATCCCATTTGCCTGTGTTTGGCTCATATCCCTCTCAACCATTCCTATTCAAGTACCTGTCCAAATGTCTTTTAAATGTTGTGACTGTACCTGTATCTACCACACCCTCAGGCAGTTCATTCCACACACGAATGAAAACGTGAAAAGGTTGCTCCTCAGGTCTATTTTAAATCTTTCTCTTTTCACCTTAAAAAGATGTCCTCGAGTTTTGAACTGCCGTACGTTAGGGAAAAGACCTTTGCTATTTGCCTTATCTATGCCTCTCAAGATTTTATAAACCTTCTACACTCCAGGAAAAAAGTCCCAGCAAATCCAGCCTCTCCTTATAACTCAAACGCTCATGTCCTGGTTACATCCTTGTAAGGTTTTTTTCTGAACCCCCTCCAATTTAATAATATCCTTCCTATAGCAGGGTCCAGAAGTGTGTGCAGTACTACAAAAGTGGCCTTACCAGCTTCCATGATGTCCCAACTCCTATATTCATTGGTCTGAGCAATGAAGGCAAGCATGCTAAACACCACCTTAACCACCCTGTTTACCTACAGCTCAGATTTAAAAAAATGATGTACCTGAACCCTCTGTTGAATGTTTCAATTATATTTGAGTTTTCAATCTTATTAAATAGCATATTTTTCATTTGCTGCAAAATGGTTTTGGCTTTAGATAATTGAAAACTGAGCAGTTTAATGCATTTGGGAAGTCATCCAAGTAACCTTGAGCTGAATGTGTGAGATAGCCATCAATAAGTTATCGCATCTCACTTGGATGTTGCAAGGCTCTGCTGTCCTTGGGCATAGCACACATCAGAAGACAAACTATACTCCTTCCCTCCATACAGATACCGGTCTGTTTCCTGATTGTAATAATTCTTTTATATAGGTTGAGGCTAGTTGTTTCCTTTCAGGGGTGTAGGTTTGCTTGCTGAGCTGTAGGTTTGATATCCAGACGTTTCATTACCTGGCTAGGTAACATCATCAGTGGTGACCTCCAAGTGGCTTCAGTGAGCAAATCTACACCCTAAACCTCAACCTGAGCTACAAACCTTCACAAACCTTGTTTCCTTTCAATTTAAAATAACGATACTGTCTTTTACTCGAGCAGAGACTTTCCCTATTTTCCTACCTTCTGCCTGGCTTAAAACCAATTATTACGTTCTAATGAAAAATCATTGTCCCGAAGCAGTAACTCTGCTTCTGGCTCCACAGTATTTCGAACGTTTTTTTTTTATCACACAAGATTTGTCAGATCACCAATTAATTCACCAGTTTGCTTATGGATGATAGTATGCAAATGTAACATTGAGCTCAAAAGCATAGTTAAAATATTAACTAATTCCACAAAGTGAATTATGCAAATCAGTCTATTTTAAAAAAATAGTTCTTCACATACAGTAAATGTGATTTTTGTTTGTACTCCCCCATCTGGCAGGAATGTATTTAATTACATTGGTAGTTGATGTATGGTTATTTCAAAAGAATTATTATATTTTATTTGAAAAGTTTAATGGTCCTATTCTGATTATTCTCCTAAATGTGTTTTGACAATATTGTTTGAGTTATTGGGGGAAATTAAAAACTTGGTAGTGCAATGTGTTTGTTTCCATGCTGTTATTGTTATCAATGTTTGGTCATTGTGATATAGTGAATATTTCTATTTGCTTTTAAGTTAACCAGATAACAATGTTTAATTTAAAATGTGAGTTTAAAGGAGAAAATTGACAAATTTACTCAGAAAGACAAAACCAAGTGGAATGAAAGTGTGATAGACAGACCTATGGAATACCAGAACCAACGAATCAAACCTTAAGTTCTGCAGTCCTGCCATATGCAGTGGTAAATGGCGATGGACAGTTAAACATCTGTCTGGAGGGGAAGACACCACAAATATTTTGATTCTGAATGATGGGGAGCCTAGCACATCAGTGCAAAAGACAAGGCTGAAGTAATGACAAGCATCTTCAGCTAGTAGTGCCAAGGCATGTTCCATTCTCAGCCTCCTCCTGAAGTCCCTGACATCATGGGTACAAGTTTTTGGCCAATTGTATTCATTTCATTTAATATTGGGGAATGGGCGAAGACATTAGGGTGCGGTAAAGATGATGATCCTGACAACATTCTGTGACACATTTCTGAATGCTGGCAGGGCGGCACTGTGGCTCAGTGGTTAGCACTGCTGCCTCACAGCACCAGGGCCCGGGTTCAATTCCTGCCTTGGGCAACTGTCTGTGTGGAGTTTGCACATTCTCCTCGTATCTGCGTGGATTTCCTCTGGGTGCTCTGGTTACCTCCCACAGTCCAAAGATATGCAGGTTAGGTGAATTGGCCATGCTGAATTGCTCATTGTGTTAGGTGGATTAGTCAGGGGTAAATGTAGGGGAATGGGTCTGGGTGGGTTGCTCCTC
Source organism: Chiloscyllium plagiosum (assembly GCF_004010195.1). Lineage (NCBI taxonomy): Eukaryota > Metazoa > Chordata > Chondrichthyes > Orectolobiformes > Hemiscylliidae > Chiloscyllium > Chiloscyllium plagiosum. The sequence continues at coordinate 37,396,573 of NC_057731.1, forward strand.
AGAGGGTTGGTATGGACTTGTTGAGCCGAAGGGCCTGTTTCCACACTGTAGGGAATCTAATCTAATCTAATCTAATTTGCTTGAAAATATGGAAAGCTGTTCTGCCCACAAAAATGATAGACAAATCTGAATTGGCAAATTTTAACCATTGCATTGTACTTATTGTCATCAGCTGCATGTGTTATTATCAACCATGCTAACAAACAGCAGTTGCTCCAAAATAACCTTTTCATTGTTGCTAAATCTGGATTCTGCTAGGGCTACTGAATTTATTACAGCTTTGCTCCAGACATTGACTAAAGAGGTAAACTCAGGCGGTGAGGTAAGGATGATTGCCTTTACATCAATGCAACATTCAACCAACTGTGGCATCAAGAAGCCCTAGTAAAATTGGAGGCAACAGGAAAGGAGAATCTCATGGAGATGAAGAGCCAGTAAGGCTTGGCCTTTGCCTTGCAGGCCTCCAAGATAATCTTCCAGTCCAGGGTTTGCAACATCAAACAGGATAAGATGTGCTTGTGTTTCTTCCCGAGAAAGGAGAGTTCTTTGATCACTATCCTGAGAGAAGTAGAATGGCTCAGAAATATCATCTCAGTCTGAGGATCAACCAATCCTTTTATACCATACTGTATGATACGAAGCCCACAGACTGCACAACCTCCCAGTTGTTCCTGACCTCTATCATGAAGATCTTAGAAGACAGCACACGGGAGGAGCTGAACCAATCATTATCTCTGGATGAGCTGACAAAGACCCTCAAGTACTTTGAAAAGAATAAAACTCCTGGAAGCGATTGCTTATCGACCAAGTTGTATCCAGCTCTATGGAACTGGATTAGCCTGAAAACGTGGAAAGCTGCTCAGGGTTGTTCTGCCCTCAAAAATGGAGGGCAAATCTGAATTGGCAAGTTTCAGCTAATCGCATTGTACTTTAGGTCTTGCAGGTAGCATGTGTGAATTCACAAAGAAATGCATTATCACCCTCGTCTGTTAAGAGAAGGGGAGAGGGAGGAAATTCAAAATTGGCATTCAATTTCACTGTTGAATATGGTCTATTAAAACCTGTCTAAGGTCATTGCTAGGCAAAAGTGAGGAGTGCAGACGCTGGAAATCAGAGTCTAGATTAGAGTGGTGCTGGAAAAGCACAGCAGGTCAGGCAGCATCCGAGGAGCAGGAAAATTGATGTTTCGGGTGAAAGCCCTTCGCCAGGAATGAAGGCAGGGAGCCTCCGCGGTCTCTCTACCCTGGAAGCTCCCTGCCTTCATTCCTGATGAAGGGCTTTTGCCCAAAATGTCAATTTTCCTGCTCTAAGGTTATTGCCAACCAGGTCAGTTCTGCTCTGGAATCAGTGATTCACCTCTACCAAACCTGTGCTGTATCAGGCAGGATACTGCTGAGAGCACGACGCTCCTCAGAAATACAATTGCCTACATACAGAACAGCGGGTGGACACCTTATCAGCCTGGATGAAGAGAATGCCTTTGAAAGAAATTTGCACACCTACAAGAGGACTGTGCTCTCCAAAATGGACTTTGGGGAGGGAATCCACAATTGGATGTAGCTCTGCTGTACACCAGCATCAATATGCAGTCTCAAACAACGGTTGGGAATCAGAAAGCTTCCTAATCTGCTCTGGAGTCAGGCAGGACTACCCACTCTCTCTTGCAATGTTTGTGTGTTGTCTCTACCTTTTCTAAATCCATCAGGAAGGATGCATGTCTGGGAGGGGTGACTATTCCAGGCAGCGGAGGCCTGAAAGTCAAAATCTCTCTGTACATGGATGATGTCACTGTTTTTTGCTTGGATCCCTATCAGTGCACAAACTCGTGAGCATCTGCAACCAGTTTGAGCTGGCTTGTGAGGCAAGATCAAGGGCGTGTTCTTTGTGAACTGGGCCGATCAAACCTTTATCCCTTTCAATGTCAGATCAGATTTTCTGAAGGTACTGGGTATAAGGTACAGAGAGAGACTGGGGCATGTGCCAAAACTCAGGAACATATCGCCAAGATGACCCAGCAACTGGGAAGCTGGGAGCACCATTCCCTCTCCATTGGAAGTATAAACCTGGTCTTTTTTTAAATTCATTTATGGGCAATGGACATCAGTCATTAGACCAGCATGTATTGTCCATCCCTAATTGGCCAGATAGCAGTTAAGAGTCACCTCATTTTTGCGCACCTGGAGTCACATATAGGCCAGACCAGGTAAGGATGACAATTTCCTTCCCAAAAGGAACCGGATGAGATTTTCTCCATCAATCGACAATAGTTTCATCATCATCCTTCGAGTCTTAATTCCAGATGTTTAAATTAAATCGTAATTCCACCATCTGCCGTGGCCAGATTCAAACCTGGGTCCTCACAACATTACTTGGGTCTTAGGTTAAAAGTCCAGCAGTAATACCACTAGGCTATCGTCTCCCCTAGCAGGTATAAAGTATTCTTGGTGTTGCTGTATGTGGCACAGGTCTGCTCTATTCTCCAAACGTGAGCCACAGAAGTTATGGGGAGATGATGGCCTAGTGGCATTATTGCTAGACTATTAATCCAGAAAGATTAGAGTGGTGCTGGATAAATACAGCAGGTCAGGCAGCATCCGAGGAGCAGGAAAGTTGACGTTTCGGGCAAAAGCCCTCCATCAGGAATTAATCCAGAAACTCAGTTAATGTTCTGGGGATCTAGGTTTGAATCCCACCACAGCAGATGGTGGAATTTGAAGTCAGTAAAGGAAATCTGGAATTTAGAATCTACTGATGACCATGAAACCATTGTTGATTGTCAGAAAAAGCCATCTGGCTCACTGTTGTCCTTCATGAAAGGAAGTCTGCCGTCCTCAACTGGTCTGGCCTACATGTAACTCCAGACTAACAACAATGTTATTGACTCTTAACTGCCCTCTGAAATGGCCCGGCAAGCCATTCAGTTGCATCAAACACTACAAGCTCTCAAGAAAGAAATGAAATTGATAGACCACCTGGCATCGAACCAGGGACCAGAAACAGCCTTGTCGACTCTGCAAAGTCCTGCTTACCAACATTTTGGACTAGTACCAAAATTAGGAGACCTGTCTCACAGACTATTGAAGAAACAGCTTGATGTAATCTTACCCACGGAATCATACCTGACAGATCATGTCTAAGACATCACCATCACCATCCTTGTATATATCCTGTTCTATGGCAAGTCAACTCCAGCAGAGATGCTGGCACAGTGGTTTACAGTCAGGACGGAGTTACCTTCAGAGTCCTTAACATTGACTGTGGACCCCATGAAATCTCATGGCTTCAGATTGGACTTGGGCAAAGAAACCTCCTACTGATTGCTATGTACTGTCCTCCCTCGGCTGATGAATCAGTACTCCTTCATGGAGTAAACTTTGAGGAAATGCTGAGGGTGGCAAGGGTGCAATCTGTACTTGAGATGGGGGATTTCAGTGTGCACCCACCAAGAGTGGCTTAGCAGCAACTGATTGAGCTGTTCAGATCCTAAAAGACATAGCTGCTAGACTGTGTCCGCAGCAGGTGGTGAGAGAACTAACAAGAGGGAAAAATACACTTGACCTCATCCTTACCAATCTGCTGGCTGCATATGCATCTGTCCATGACAATACTGATAAGAGTGATCACTGCACTGACGAAGTCCCACCTTCACACAATGGTGCAGAACTACCATCATGCTAAATGAGACAGACTTCAAACAGATCCAGCAACTCAAGACTGGGCATCCATGAGATGATATGGGCCATCAGCAGCAGCAGAATTGTACTCCAACAAAGCCTGCAACCACATAGCTTGGTATATCCATACTCGACCATTATGATCAAGCAAGGGCGTCAATAGAGTGTGCACGAGGGCATGCGGCCAGGATCAGCATTAAGCATAACTAAAACTGAAGTGTTAGCTTGGTGAGGCTCCAAAACAGAACTATTTACATAAGCAGTAAATGATAGAGCTAAGCGATCCTTCAACCAGAAAATCAGATCTAAGCTCTGCTGTCCTACCACATCCAGTCATGAATGGTGGTGGATAGTTAAACAACTCACTGCAGGAGGAGACTTCACAAATATCCACCTCCTCCATTATGGTAAGTGTAAAAAATAAGGCTGAAGCATTCAAAGCAACCTTCAGCCAACAAAAGACACTGTGGGTCAACGTATAGCAGGTGGACTGCAACATCTAATGAAGACAATTCACCAACACCTTCTCAAGGGCAAATAGGAATGGAAAATAAAAATGCTGGCCAGCCAGTGATGTTTATGTTTCAGACGTGAATTTAAAAAAACAGCCTGAGTTATGTTCTATTTCATCTGGAGGTCAAAGATGGACATTGTCCATAGGGACACCATGTACAAAGTTTTAGATACTCAGTGCTGCCTTTATCCTGATGACCATTTTTGAGTGTGGCTGCATCAGACCCACGGTAAACAAATACCCACTGTCACATTGTACTAAGATCCTACCTGTCCCACTTGTTAGGAACGATGCAGTTAGCCTCATTGCTGCGGAATGCTTCAAGTACTTGGACAGTTTTGCATCACCTGTCTCTTGTGGAAAAATTTGCAAAAGGAAACACCTTCGACCACAGGTCCATCAGGTAGTGGTCAGATTGTAGCATTCTTGAGACCCTATTGGAAAAAGAAAGGGTGTATCCCGTCATATGATTCCCTGAGCAGGCTATCAATGTCATTCGGCAGAATGCCTCATCGCAAGGATTTTCAACAAGTGCCATGACATAACTTGGCCAATGGTGAGAAGGGCACTACCTGTCAGATCCTTTACACACACCTGGACTCTCTGCTATTGCATGCTGCCCTTGAAGCAGCTACGTGGATGTGGGACGAAGACACTGTTGCACATCTCCTTCTGGAATGTTTTTCCTTTGCAAAGACATCTGGAAAGAGATGCTGTTGTTTTTGTTAAGGTTCATCCCGAGCAACTCTGTGATGCAGGACTCTGTGCTCTACTGTCTGTTCCCGGGACGGGCACCAAGATAAACATCAACTGTGCCTGGAAGAACATCAACTGGGTGAAGGAAGCTCTTTGGTCTGCCCAAACGTTTGTTGATCTTCCAGTGTAAAGAGTTGACCACGACTGCTTACTGCAGACAGGCACATCGCAATGTCCAGGACTACATGCTGAGGGATGCACTAAAGCTTAGGGCAGCTGCTGCTAAGGCATTGGAGAAAGACCACCATCTAAGGTCTTTCAGTTATCAGACCCTGATTGCCTCAAAGTGAATGTAAATAGAATCCTGTATGAATAGAACATGCCATTGTTTGCAATGCAGATAAATCCTGAGGCATGTCAAAATCCAGTGTTTGCTTTTTCCTGTATAGAACTTCTGTAAGAGATTGTGTTTTAGGTTATCTTTACTATCTCACTCACCAGCTCACTATATTCATTCATACAGGGATCCTGTTCATTCATTCATAACCTGTTATTAACTCATTCATTCATAACCTGTTATTAACTTATTCATTCATTCGCGCTTTGTAATATATTTTACTGTTACAATGTAGACTAAAATGAAAACATCACCTTCAACCCATTCACTTTAAACCATTATCAGGCCTACTTCTACATTAATGAGGTGTCAATATCGTGAACAATACCATCCGCATCAAGTCTCCATGAAACATTATAATATTAATCAGCCCTTACAACCTCTCGGACCTAAATAGATTACAGAAAAACAAACATTTTCCCCAGTTAATACGTACTTGTTAACTATCTCTTAACTGGGCCATCATCCCTATAAGAAACTAACGGTCAAAAACAGCCCTTAAGTGAAATTGCGTGAATAAATGAATGAAACTCTCACCAGCAAATGGTAAACAAATCTCACAACCCAGTTGCAGTAATCATTTTAATATCCTTTATTCTTTTATTAAGTACGGGTACAATTTTTAACTTATTTAGAGCATGTAGGTCTAGTATTTTTTACTGACATTTACTAACTTAAAAGACAAAAGGACAAACACCTCTTAATTATGCAAACAGACTAGACAAACACTCTTAATCCTATCAGGAGTAGTAGCAGCCAGCATTTAGCACATTTAGATTAGATTAGATTAGATTCCCTACAGTGTGGAAACAGGCCCTTCGGCCCAACAAGTCCACACCGACCCTCCGAAGAGTAACCCACCCAGTCCCATTTTCCCTCTGGCTAATGCACCTAACACTATAGGCAGTTTAGCATGGCCAATTCACCTGACCTGCACATCTTTGGACTGTGGAAGGAAACTGGAGCACCCGGAGGAAATCCACGCAGACACGGGGAGAATGTGCAAACTCCACACAGACAGTTACCCAAGGCTGGAAACGAACCTGGGACCCTGGTGCTGTGAGGCAGCAGTGCTAACAACTAAGCCACCGTGCCACCCACCATGTTTCAACCCATCTCCTGTCTCCCAGAACTGAAGCCCCTCAAAGATTTATGTACTATGGGTAAAACAATGTAACACCATAGTAATCGAATTTTAATATATGTAAGAACTGTGTATAATAGGCTATTGTAAGAACTGTATTTTGGGATTCTATTGCCACCTTGGACTTATGCTACTTGTGGTTGCTGAATAAATGAGGCTATTTTCGCAACTCACCGATTTTGGTCGTTAGTTGAAAACGACCCCACAGTACGTATATACAGATAAATTTTATAAATAAGGTATATTTTTGCAATAGAAAAAGATTAGAGTCAATAAGAATTGGGAGAACCTCTCCACTGGTTGTTGTGACACCTAATTAAAAGGGAAGTGGTTTAGGTTTTTGGAGTTCAGTCATTGCACCCGCAGGAAAGTGTTGCTGAAGTTGCTCAGGATAGTGTTCTAGACCCAATCTATGTCAGATGTAGGGATGATTACACAATGTTTAGTGCCCTTCGCAACTTCTCTGATACTGAAGCAGTTAGTCTCTATATCTTTGGATCCATTGCTGTCATAATTGAATGGAGCTTTAAGTTTTATTTAACCATTTTGGATATGAACTGTGGATGTTTGTTAAATGAGAATCAATTTATGGAATGCAGATTATGAAAACAATTAGTCGGGCTTACTACAGTCTTTCATGATCAGTGAATCCAAACTTTTTAAAGTTTGGCATGGGGAAGCATTTCTTAATATTCTAAATGCACTGAAATGGTGAATTAGTATTTTGAGGAATGGTGGAGTATGAATGTGCACATTTGTTTGAATAATATTTATAAGTTGTTTGCTTATGATGCAGACAGTTACTGTGTAACTTATTTGAAAGAAAGGAAGTAAAGCCTTGCATTTAAGTAGCGTCTTTCACATGTACTGGATGTCTTTTTTTATAGCCAAATAAGTATTTTTGCATTGTAGTCACCATTGTGTTGATTATTTCTAATTCTTTATTGTACACAACCCTACTGTCCTAGTTTTTCATGTATTTTTAGAAAAAGTCTTTAAAAGAAACTTGGCTGAAAATCAGATGTAATTGCTATGAAATAGATCCAATAGTTTAAAGTTTGACGCTAGGCATCATAGCTCTACCAAACTATATGCTCTTAACCAACTTACAGTAACTGGAAACAAATATACCTCCATATATTGTAATAACACCTTACCACTATTTACTTTTATCCGTAATACATTGATCTGATCCTTTTCTATATTCTTCAAAGGTATGATGTTTGAAATTTAGACCTTTGAAACAATGTAATGTATTCCATCCGATATTCTAAAAATTTTTTCTCAATTTTGGACAGTTGGAAAGACATTGTCTTAATGTAAGCAACTATTTATCAGTAATCAATGCTAGATTTTTATTGAAAAGTTGCATGTGATGTTTTATGGAGTGGTTTTGCTAAACTCTGGTAAATATCCAATGACAATTTTAGCCATTTCTTTTCCTAGTCTGTAAGAAACAATACAAAATGTCGTGTGCGGAATATGCATGTTTGTAGCAAATTTACAAGTTGCAAGACCTGTTCAATGAAGCTTAACTGTCAGTGGGATGAGCGGAACCAAGAGTGTCAGGCTTTGCCAGGTAAAAATCTGAACAATCCGTAGTGTATGCTTTTTTTGCAAAAGGACTATTTTCTACTTGTGTTATTCCAATAACATATAGCTTTTGGTGTTATCAGTTACTAAATAAATGAGTCTGGTAATTATTTCATATTACAAAGTGTAAAATAGTCATTTCAGGCTCCTTAAAATCTTTTGTAATAACTTGTTATTAATTTGTTCTTCCTTTCATTGCAATATATGAAGTACGATTACCAATCACAGTACTATTTAGTGAAACATCTTTTATAAAAGTGAAAAGCATGACTTTTGTTTTCTGCCTGATGTGGGTCATGTCTAATTCTTGGATCTGATTTGATGATTTTATTTGCTTTTCCTGCCTCATAGAGTTCAGATACTTCCACACTTATGTGATCATCCACAATTTGAACTAATCTTCCCAGATAATTTGTGGAGAATGCAACATATTAACAACATACAAATCTTTGTTAACTTTATAAACTGTAAAATGTTTTGAGAAACAAAATAATGCCTTCAAAGTTTAACAAAAAAAGAATTGCCCTTAGAAAATGAGAAAATAAATTCAATTTTATGCAAAAGAATTAAATGTGGAAGTGTCGAATAAAAGAGTTCCATTTTTAATTCATCTTAAACTCAAGCTTTTAATACTATCTAATTAGCCTAGCAGAGTTTTGAGGAGGTTATCATTTGAATAACTTATTGTGATGTGGTGGAAGTGAAATTATGTGCAAGTTCACTTTTGAATTTGTTTAAATCGATGATTTAAGAAGAATCTGAGAAAAATGAAGTTTGTAGGATGTCATAAAATTCTTAGTTTCTTTGTGCTTTTTCACCCTGCATCAGAGTATTTCAAGGTCTTGAAAGAGGTTCAAAAACTGAATTTGTTCCTACAATTTCAGCCCATCTGTGTGGTGAAGGTTGGAGTCACGTTGGGGATGTCTGCCTCCGGATCAACACAAGTCGAGAAAACTATGATAATGCAAAACTTTATTGCTACAATCGTAGTGGCAATCTTGCTTCTCTTACCACATCTAAAGAAGTTGAATTTGTTCTAGATGAGCTACACAAATATACAGTTCAGGTATTTCAGATAATGTCATTTATAAAATTCCAACTTCTCCAATTTTGCATGCTTGGAGAATGCACACTGTGAAACATCAACAATAGTAAGTGAGTTATTAAGCTGCTGTAATGTTGCGGACACAAAATGGTGGAATGTAATTTAAAGACCTATCTTCAGTGGACCATTTTGGGAGTGTAGATTCCAGTTTATTTGGACTTTTGGGGTTTGTAGTTGGGAACTTTGGGCAATTACTTTTAATTTATATCTGTTTCCAACCTAACTGCCTGTAGACAGTGGCATTTTATTTCACAGCATTAAGTTCTCTACTGTAGTGACAGTAATATATTCTTGCCTGTTTTCACTTCAGAATGTTTAATACAGTTAATTTAAAATTAATGGGTTATTGACATTCGAGCATGATTATATGAACTACTTGTTGCTGTAAAATAGTGCTTTAAATGATTTTATTTAAAATTTAAAAATCTAAACTTAATTTCACAACTTAAAAATTAAAAATTGACCTCATATCTATATATGAAGAGGCATAAGAATTTTACTCAGAAAAATTGTAGTTTTGAATGCCTGGCCGTGGAAAAATAACAATCTGCAGTGCAATCCTACATTGATGCAGAAGAAACATTATGATGAGAGTCGCTTAACTTCAGTCTACTGCTATAAATCTGGCATAGCTGGACTTCTGCTTGTCATGTGGAATCATAGCTGAAAGTAAAGACTGCAAACTTGGCAGCTAACTTATTATTTGGAGTTATAAGATAACTTCTCATTTGTTGTAAGAATGTATGATGAAAGTAGGAGTTAGGGCTGAAGCAGTTCATTGAATTTAATACGTCTGCATTTAAAACAATTCAAAGGATAACTTATCCACTTGGTGTGAAATAGAGGTAGTTCACATTATATATATTGGAATATTAATCATCTGGAAATAAATGATATTCTCCACCTTGCTATGTGACTAAAATGGGAGATAGTGAGGACTTAAATTATGGTGCTAGATAAAGTACAGTTGGTCGGGCAACATCTGAGGAACAGAAAAATCAACATTTTGGGCATAAGCCCTTCATCAGGAAGGACTTATTACCTGAAACATGACTCTCCTGCTCCTCTGATGCTGCCTGACCTCCTGTACCTTTTCCAGTGCTACGCTTTTCAACTTTTCAAAGATAGTAGTTCCTCACATCATTGACTTTAATATCCAGGCATATAGATCTAATTCAAGTTGACTTTAATATTGAGTCATATAGGTCGAATTCAAGTTGACTTTAATATTTAGTCATAAAGGTCTAATTCAAGTTGCTGTTTTCCCACAGTAGTATACTGTACTTGGTTCCTGCATGGTGGTGTACCTCGAGGTCTTGCAAAGAATTTAGTCTTGCCTATGTGTGTTGTGACTCAACATGAATGGCAGGAAGGCAATGGTCTTGTGTGTGCAACATCTACATTAACAGTCTTGTGTTGAATTGCATGTGTTTTCAAGACAATGAAGAAGAATCATCAAACCTCATCATTAATGTGACTATCATTATCTGAAATTGATATCTAAAGAATTTTTTTTAATGGTGTAATTCTGTCTGTTATTTAGACACAATGATCAGTACTTTTGCAGACTGCTGGCAGAAATTTGTCACCATCCTCTGCCTGCTGCATGCTGATATGCATGTTATAATTCTCATCAATGAATCCACCACCAACCCAATATGAATGCAACTGGGGCTAAGTGAGGCTCTATAGTTGTATCCAAACTCTTCTCCATCTTCCTCATCACAACATTCGACACCATATCTATTAAGGTCCTCAGTGGAGTTGGATCTTTCTACAGGATGAGCGGAACACTTTATAAGTGTTCTGAATCATGATAACTGTGACTTTTGTTATTGAGCTGCAGTATGCAGATAATATTTACTTATGTACATACTTAGAGGCTCAGCTCCAAGCCATCATTCATGCATCCTGAGAGGCATATGAAAGAAATGGACCTAAGGCAACACGTCCTCTACCAGACTGTTCTTGCTGGGTAGCACTGTCATATTAAATAGAAAGATCAAACCGTAAGACTCTGAGTAAAGTAGAGTACTTTTCTGTGGATTGGCTCCTTGCTGCAGTAAAGCAGTTTGAATGTTCTGTCGAGCCTGAGAAAAATGCCATCAGAGGTTATCAAGCTTGGCCAGCTGCTACCAGAGTGCAGTGGGGAAAGACCACTGTCTGAGGTCTTCCTGCTGAAGTTAAATGAGGGTTCATTCAGTTAACAGGCCCTCCAAGTACCTCAAATGCATGTAAATATAGCCTTGTTTGTAAGAGGTGTCTTTGGTTTGTTTAGATAAAGTGAAACTCCAAAGTTTGTTTGTTTCCTCGACATGCTATTGTATAGAACCAAACTGCAATTGTAACTATATTATTGTAGAGAGAAATATCAAAGAGGACTCTTATGTCCTGTGTTCCTTAGCAAAAGCGATCTTTATTCAGAGCCCTATTACCACATACATGGGAGAAGCCAGAGACCACCCCAAATCTAGCCTTCACGTGGGGGGCAGTAACCCTTTAATTATCAAGTTCAGATTGGAGGTCAATAACACAGTGAGATTCCCAGCAAAATGCAATATTTTTATACCTTTGCGTTACAATAATTACATGCAATGTTGATATCATTGTTAGCTGCTGAATCAATACAATCAATCCAGTAAACATACAATCAATGATGGACAACTCCATGGACAGCTCTAGGTCTTCCTGTAATCTCATGATGTTTCCAAGATACCTCCATCATCTGTCTTTGAGATCTTACAATGCCTCTGACAGATTTATTCCTTCCTAGACATTTGCCAGCTGCACTGCATTGTTTACTAAGAACTCATCCAAATTCTGTCCTTTTTTAGCATGGCAGATAAAGAACGATATTAATTTCTCCCAATTGTCTTTAAAAATTGTCTTTAAAATTAACTGTAATATAAAGTTCAAAAAGAGAAGTTACTGGAAAAGCTCAGCATGTCTGGCAGCATCAGTGCAGAGAAATAAGAGTTAACAATTTGGGTTTGGTGACCATTCCTCTAATATAGTTACTGTGACATAGCTGACAATTTCAGAACAACTCTTCTCTCGCTTCAGCCTGAGAGATCAGATACCAGTCCCTCTGACTTACAACTGCAGCTTACGACGCCTGCTATTTACATGCTTTTGAGTGAATTTTCAACTAAAGTTTCATTTTTAAATAAAATTTTACTATTTCCAATCTGAGCACTATCCATTATTAATTAACAGGATGAGTGTGAAATTCAAACACTTCGTAACTTTACCAAACCATTAAATGAAACTTGTTTAGATTACACAGACAACTAGGGACCAGCCACATCTTCATTCTGTATTTTGTAATCTGTCTTTGTCACTCTTCCCTTGATCTTTGGATGTAAGAATTTGTTCAAATTAGCTAAATCTGCATTTAAGTTTCAGTTGTTTATCTCGCTCAGTTGTGACCTCTTTTTACAACCTGGTGGTCAATGTTTTTTCGGAGCTCGTGTTTACACCATTTATTACTTTATCTTCCCCAATAATGCATTAAGCCTCTAACCTTTTCACACTAATTTGTTGTTTGCCCTTCTAATTCTCCAATTCCCTAAACTGATCAAAGTACAATAGGGTCAGACTTTTCCTTCTGCTCTTTAGGCTAAATAACAAACTTGAGACTGTGGCTAAATCAAACTTTACATAAATTCCCTTTACTAAAATGCTTATAACTTTAGAACCGCCTTTTCACAGGAACCTGATTAACTTCTGTAGTGTTTCTTCCTACTGAGAATCTTATCTAGTATATCTATATAGAGCTTACAAGTCAAGCTGTGAGCAACTGCTGTATGTAACTGTCAAATCTTTCCTGCCATCTTGTGTTTGCTAAAAAAGCCCAAATGGCCATATTGCCAACTTAGTCATGTGCTACTACAATAAAGATTTTTTTTATGAAGAAAGTATATTTTTAAAAGAAAAAATATTATTAACTCTTGGCAGGGCGACCCATGGTGGTAAGGTTAGAAGGAAAGAACTAGACAAAGCACAATCCAAAGCAAATTTTGAAACCATGATCCAGGCAGAAGATATTTTTATGATATGATCGGCTGCAACAACAGATGAAGGCTGCAGTATTATAGAAATCTCCAGTTAAAGAGGTTCCCTTTCCGTGCAATACAGAGAGAGAGACACACATGCAGACTGACGCATGCTAACCACTCTCAAACACCGCCTCTGGCGATGGGCAAAATTGATGGGGACGGGATCATGACATCTGGATTTTTCCATCTTTCAACCAGTATATAAGCAATGGAGTTTGACCCAGTTATTTCACTCTTGAAATAGGCACAGAAGTGCATTTCGACAGCATACTTCATCATTAAGCAGCCCTCTTCACTCCTCTTACCCCTCGGGGGGAAAGGGCTAGAAAATGTGCTCTAAAAATGATCTCTTCTGTCACCAACCTGGCTGGAAAACTGCATCCAGCAGGCTATGGTTTGAAAATCAATGGCAATCTTGGAACCTGGAATGTACAAACGCTCATGGATGAAGAGCAAAGCATCATCTAGAATGAAGAACTGCCCTTGTGCCCATGAGCTTGGATACTTCAGCATCGATATTTATGCCCTGCTGGAGACTGGAAGACCAGGCAAAGGGCAATTGAGTGAAGAAGATGGTGCTTCTTCTGGATAGGAAAACCTACAAATCAACCTAGGATGAATGGAATCAGATTCACCATCAAGAACAAACTTGGCAACTACCTCTCAGAGCTCCCTGTTGGCATCAGTGATTACTTAATGACTCCCTGTCTGCAACTTGCCAAGAACCAGCAGGCAACGGTTGTAAGCCTGTGCTCTAAACCTTGATGCCACAAGTTAGCCCAAAAGCTTCTACTCCACTCTGGGTACCATACACCCCAAGATGCTCAAGTGTGATAAAATGATCCTCCTTGAAAACGTCAGTGCTAGGGTGGACAGGACTCTCAACCACTGTTCACCAAATGTAAGGAATACCAGCTGATTGGCTTTAACACACTTCTGCCAAAACAACAAACTCAAGACTTCTTGAAGGCATTCACAATCAAAACACTGGCATATAATTGACTAAGTCATCAATCAGTCCTGAAACCAAAAGTAATTTTTACCATGACGAAAGCAGTAATCAGTGCAGATGACCAGTTCATCTGTTCCCTTATGTCTAGCGAATGCCACCAGAAACAACTGAAGATGTAAAATCAACTCAAAAGAAATTATTATGGATTGGCTTCAAGAGCCAAGTAGAGTAGCGAACCTCCAACATTGTCTTCACCCAAATCTCCAAAGAGTTTATATTAATGGAATAGGTGAAACCTGGAAGAATCTGAAGATTGCCATTATCTTACGCTGTGAAGAAACTGTTGATGGTCAGACTAATCTTTGAGAATGGCCAGATCAATCGAGATCTCATCAATAAGAGGAGGAAAGCTCTGTGTCTAGCAAAACGGCATGGTGGCTCAGTGATTAGCACTGCCTCATACCACCAGGGCCCCAGGTTCAATTCTATTCTTGGGTGACTGTGTGGAGTTTGCATGTTTTCCCCGAGTCTGTGGGGTTTCTGCTGAGTGCTCTGGCTTCCTCTCACAGTCCTATGATGTACAGGTTAGGTGGATTGGCCATGCTAAATTGCCATAGTGTCCAGCGACATGTAGGTTAGTTGGGTTGGCCATGGGAAATGCAGGTTACAGGGATAGATTAGGAGGGTCGGTGTGGACTTGATGGATTGAATAGCCTGCTTCCAAACTGCAAGGATTCTATGATTCAAAATGATACCACCAGCAAGTTAGAGGAGATTTTATCAATCAGAAAGCAGAGTTACAATGAATAACTGGGGAAATCAGGAACCAATGGTGGACTGAGAAAGCGAAAGAGCTGCAACTCCTTGCTGACAAGCAACATTTTTGAGGTTTTTTCAGTGCCATGAAGGTAATTTACAGATCCATGCCCTTGGCCTCAAATCAGAGTAAAGATGGAACACTTTTGCGAAACAGAAAAAAAATCAGCCTTCGATGGAGTGAACACGTATGTTGATGACAATGTCATCCCTGCTTTATTAGAAGACAATCTTCAACCATGATGCAGTTATCGATGAAGACACGTTTGAGGAAATACCCCAACAACCTATCATAGATGACCTTGGACTTCTACCTAATGTATCTAAAGAAAGAATAGAAAAGTTGCAGGATTAATCTAATCTAATCTAATCTAATCTAGTTAGACTGGATTCCGGTGGAGCTTTTAAACTTGGAAGAGCAGGGCTTGCCCACCATCTCCCAGAACTGTTCCTGAAAATCTGGGGCAAAGAAGAAATCCCTGCCAATTTTAGGGATGTTGTCATCACCATTGTCTTCAAGAAAAGTGGCAGTTTCCAGAGAAACTGATCAACATCCTCTGTCTCCTCAACAATAAGACGTCAGTGATGGCCCTAACTGACAATAATATGACAGAATCCTTCGATGTCAAGACAGGATATATCATTTGAAGGCAATGTTCAAAAACATTCAACTTTTCCACATTTACAATATAAATATTGTGCAATTTAGTTTTAACAACACAATCCCCCAAAATGTTGAACTTAATGGCTGTCACATGCGCAAAAAAAACACATGCACTTCTCCATCTTTATCACCATCATTTTTCATTTTGTCACGAACAAGCTTCCCAGTGATATGGACATTGTCTACACATGGATGGAAAGCATTTCTACCTCAACCAGTTGAAATCCAAGAAGAAAATGACATTGACCTCGCTTATGGAACTTCAGTATGTTGATGACAATGTCATCCCTGCTTTATTAGAAGACAATCTTCAGTCTTCTCATAATGCCTTCGTGGAATTGTACAAAAGAATTAGTCTCTGCCTCAACCTCAAGAAGACTGCCATATTTCACCAACCAGGCCCAGGTTAAGTTCTGGTCCATCCCTCCATTAAGATCAATTGAGAAATCCTCCCAAATATGGAATGTTTTTACCATAGCTGGGAAACACCCTCTGGTATAAAGCTGACACCGATATGGAGATTCAATGTCGCATCCGATCTGTGAATGCTGACTTTGGACACATAAAGAACGAGAGTCTTCAATGACCTTAACATCTGTGCTGATACCAAGATCCTTGTGTTTTCAGGCAGTCATCCATCCAATTCTTGGATTATGTATTGATGCCAGCTCAAGGCCCGTGAGAGGTATCATCAACGCTGTTTGAGATGTATTACCTACATCAGCTGGGAGGGCAGATGTACTAACATTACTGCCTTTGAAGCAGTCCGTTGCACTAGTATTAAGGCAATGATCATTTGAAATCAACTCTGTGGGGCTGCCTACATGCATAGGATGCCTGAGAGCTAACTGTCAAATCAAGCAAACTTCACTGAGCTCAAAGAAGACACGAGAATGAGAAGAGGTCAAAAGAAGCATTTCAAAAACTCCCTGAAGATTTCCTTCAAGAAATGCTGCATAGATATTAATGTGTGGGAGAACCTTGTTCAGAGAAAAATGACTTTGAAGAAGCCCCTTAATGAAGGGAGGCAATGCTTTGAGAACACCTATTGGCAAGAGCAAGTATGGAAAAGCAACAGGAGAAAACAATGCTACTGATTTCAAAGCCAAGGACCAATTCCACCACCTGCAAAGACCTGCCAAATGTGAGGTTGGAGACGCGGCTCTAAGAGCAGACTCATTAGCCATGCAAGGACTTGCAGAACTCATGACCAGTGAAACAGAATTTCCGAAGTAGACAGTTATACTTATTAGTGAGTAATTGCTGACGACAGCAAAAGTGGATTAATTCTCACGTCCTGGAAATATTTTTCTTTATGGACAGATATCAATGATGAAACTCAGTTTTTTTTTTACCAGCATGTTGTTCCTCAGCTGTCTGAGGAACAGAATTTTTCATGACAAAGATCTCAAATCTGACATCAATCTCAGGGTTTACAGGGCACAGAGTTAAGAACTCTCCTATACATGTTGGAACATGGAGGAACAGCAGACACTGTAAATCCCTCAAAAAATTTCACCAGTAATGTTTCTGCGAGATCCTGCAAATACAATGGCAGGGTAGGCATTCCAGTATTAGTGCCCTCTTTCAGGCTAACATTTTAGGCCAATATTCCCAGAATGGAGGCACTAATTTCTGTCACTCTGGGTGGCACATTATCCACATGACTGACATAATCAGTCCAAAGCAAGCTCCCTACTTCAAATTTCATCTTTGCAAATGATTACCTGAAAGGTAGTGGAAACACTTTGAGGATGTCCTCAAAGGTCGTCATCACAGAACTTTGAGTCTCTTGCCAAAGACGAAGCACTATGCGTCATCAAGCTCTACCTGTGGAAAAATGTTTTATTATGTGGGGACTTGGTATTTATGGTTTTCAGGTCCTTTTTTTAAGGGTCAGAAGTTATTTGGAATAGTGACCTAAAGACAGCATTTCTCCGAAATCATGTGACTTGAGCTAAACTTCTCAAACAACTACTTGGTGAGATAATTAGTGCTTTTGTTGACTTGATACATAGAAGGGAAGCCCATAGGCCAGAAACAATTCCAAACTAAAGATCTTTACTAGTGGTTGTGCAGTTTACTAGTTTAAAAGTAGTCAAAGCTTTAAGTTTATATTTGAGTTAATTAATAGAAGTCAATGTGTTAACCAGGGTGACAATGCAACTCAGGAACACACAGCATTCACCACATCTGGTGAATAAAAAAAGAGTTGCTGAAAGGAAACTTTTATGGCTGGTTAGTTCAATAAAAACTTGTATGTAAAGATAGGAGTGATATATCATCCAAGTTGTGTCTGTAAAGGATTTTGCTGAGAAAAGGATTGAGTCTATCTTCCTGTTGAACATGAAATCTTTCCAAATTTTCTTATTTTTTCTCGTAGTAAACTTAATTTTTTTGTTGTTAACAGTACATTAACAGCTTCATGTGAATGTTATTTGACCACCATGGTAATCAAATTGCAAAAAATAAAATGTGTAGCCTATCAAGCCAGTTTTCACTCCGGAATCTTGACTTATGCAGTATTACCATTAGCTGAAGGTCATAACAGAATGCTGAGGTGAACAATTTAGTTACCTCAGACCCACAATTCAGAATGGATGAAAATCTTCATATGGAATGGCTGTAGAAAAATGATTTGAAGACAATGTGTCTTTTCAAATGTCTACTTAAATAAAATGGTCTTTTGTTTGTGATTTTAGGAAGTGAATAGGCTAATCTCTGCCTGAAACAACTGCTCATAACTTCAAACTTGCTTGACATATGTAACAGAATTCTTGTAAATAACATTTGTGACAAAAAGCTAGGAGAAAGGTGGGCGGCACGGTGGCACAGTGGTTAGCACTGCTGCCTCACAGCGCCAGAGACCCGGGTTCAATTCCCGCCTCAGGCGACTGACTGTGTGGAGTTTGCACATTCTCCCCGTGTCTGCGTGGGTTTCCTCCGGGTGCTCCGGTTTCCTCCCACAGTCACAAAGATGTGCGGGTCAGGTGAATTGGCCATGCTAAATTACCCGTAGTGTTAGGTTAAAGGGGTAAATGTAGGGGTATGGGTGGGTTGCGCTTCGGCGGGTCGGTGTGGACTTGTTGGGCCGAAGGGCCTGTTTCCACACTGTAAGTAATCTAATCTAATCTAAAAAAAAAAGAATTAACCAATGTTATATAATGGTATTTGGGATTTGGAGCAAATGGGGCCTTTACTCTGAGTGCTTCACTTCACATTTAATTGTATTAAATTGTGCTTCTCATTTGTCTGCCCAATTTCAGGATTCTGTCTATGTCCTCTTCCCATCCTCATTATTTATTATTTTGCCAAGTTTTATGTGAATTTTAAATTTTAAAATTTTAAAATACTTTCGATGACATCTGTTATGGATCAGGCCAGACCCCTCAAAATATTTCAAGAAGGTAGCCCAAACCCTAATTTTGCTAGTTGTTTTAAGCAGGTGTAAAGTTGGTATTCCATTAAAGAATTAGCTAGTCAAGCCACTTAGTTTTAAGCAAAAGAGAATTTATTTACAAAATTACAGAATGAAACATAAATTACGGAAAACAGAATACCAAATAACTTATACTATCCGAAAACCCAACAGCCTATCCCAACTTAATGATGCTGTTCCCGATACTTGCAACAATCCCCATAAACACCCATTAGCACAAAAGGTAAAATCAAACAAGTTCCTATAGGAGAGAAGTCAGAGAGAGATCAGTATGGACCTGCTTCTGGATCTATCAGTCTTTCTTCACACTCACTGCTTTTTAAAAAAAACCAAATCAGAGAAAAGCTGAGCTAGGAGAACTGGCCACTCTGCTTTCATTATACAAATGTGTTTTTTTTTAATTTGAAAGCCTTCTGTCTGAGGCAGTATCTGTTAGCTGTTATCAAATTAGCCCTAAAGCCCACCCAAACTCAGACCTTTCGGAACATGTGTCGTTTACAACCTCTCTGGAAAAACCAAGGACTCCATAACGTTGTTAAAGGAACACCTTTATCGCACGTAGTACATGTCTTTTACAAATTATGTGAAAAGTCTTTGCTCCCTAATACAGACTTCTGAGGGCCCCCACTGCATTCTTATCTCCAATCAAGAAAACATGTACTGTATCTCTCATTACCTCCGAGCACTTAGTCAATTATGTACTCAAATTCCTACAGTCCCTTTAGTGCCATTTACTTTTTTTCCAAAAATTTCTGTTATGTGACATTTTATTAACTGCTTTTGTACGTCCAAATGTACAACAGCTGCTTCATGACCTTATCACATAAATGCTCTGAAAGAGCTTAGTCAAATTAATGAAACACATTTGCTTTTGATTCTTGTTCGTAAATAATCCATGCTTCTCCAAGTGTGACTGAATTTTATCTTTGCAATGGTCTTGTAGTTTTAACATGATTGATGTTGTTGCATTTATTTCTCACCCTTTTTGAATGATGATACACTCTGTATGCACTGGTTTAATTCGTAATTTTGACTGATGCTAACCTATTTAATATCTCTTTTGTACTTTTACCACTTGTAGAAGGTGGTAGCATGGTGATAATATCACTGTACCAGTAATCCAGCATCCCAGACACATGATCTGGGGAGATGCATTGAAATCCAATCACATTAGCGGTTGAATTTAAATTCAATGAATAACTCTGGAATTTTTAATAAATTAAATCATTAACAATAATCATAAAACTCCTTTGGTTCACTGATATCCTTTAAAGAAGGAAATCGGCTATCTATCACAGATTCACATACTCATGCATCTGATATGACCATGTAATTCACTCAGATCAATAGAAAATAGGGATAAAAAAATAAATTCTGGCCTTGCTAGTGACACTTATGTCCCATGAAAGAATAAAGAAATAAATCTCTTGATTTCCTTGTCTTCTGTAGTAATTTCTTGCTTAATATTAGTTGTGTTCTTGAGGAAAGTGCAACTTTAAATGAAATTGCACTAAGCATCTCAGATCTTCCCATTACAACCTATGTAATAGCTAGTTCAGTTCTTTGAATCTTTCTTGTCAGGAAGAGTTGGAAAATTGCACCTTACTAATCCTAAATTGTAATTGAGGATCTGTTAAAATAATTTTAGAAAAGAAAAATAACTCATAATAGTTACCAACTGCCTGCTGCTCTCCCACTCGCTGATCCTTTTGTACCCCGACTTTCTCACTTACCGATTCTATCTGCTTGCTGCTTCTCTTTCCTGCTTGTCCTTAATTGCCACTTCCTGGTCCAAACCGTTGATGTCAGCAAGGGCTCAGGAGAGGGATTGTGACAGAGAGAGATGAGACTAGTTGCAAGTGGAAGAGTTGGAAGTGGGGGAGTGGGGAGGGGGGTGGGGTAGGGTAGTGGTGATGGGGAAGCATTGAACTGGAGAGGGTTGGGGAATGGGAGCAGCTGCTACAAATTGTGTCAATTGATCATACGATGCAACTTTGATCTTGGTATAAAATTATGCTAAAACAGAAATCATGATTCGAAATGCACGTACATGGCATTGTTATATCATGATATTGCAACAACGTAATTTAAAATGGGGCAACTTAGAATAGAAGCTGACTGTACTTCCACATAAACCTTTTGGATTATAACCTTATGCTGCGAGATTTTTAACTTTGTCCACCCCACTTCAACACAGGCACCTCCGCATCATGTACTATGAGATTAAGTTCTTCAGCTTTTGTGAAAGCAATTTCCAGTGATTCATGCCCTTTACCTCCACAAGAAAATTTCCTTTTTATGTCTTTAACCAGTCCCATCGTTCCTCTAAGTATCTTTTTACATTTATAAGCTTGTAGAAAACTTTGCACTCCCATTTATGTTTTCCATTGTTTCCCTACCGTACTTAATTCTGCAGGTGAAATCCACGGTTGCTTTGCTCCTTATCGACTTGGAAACATTCTGATTAGGACGTTTGCCTGTACATAGTCCACAAATTCTTTATCACCCTTGCCTTTTATGTATTTTTTTCACTGCAGATTGTAGCAATTGAAGTTTCTTACTGATATGCTGCATTATTTTAAGATTTCTTTGAAATATACTTGCAGATTTAGTTCTCTCTCTTGTCTCACCATTTGATGGTCCATTTTAAACACTCAGCAATGTAACTCATTTTTGTTTCTTCACTAATCAAATAAATTCAACTTTTGAACTGTCTATATTGTCATCCTGTATAACTGTAATTTGACAGATCATAATTGCCTTACACTGCCCCCTACAATCCATCTCTATCCCATATAAGTACATTTTTGCCAGATAATTGTTTTCTTTCAGGCCCATGTTAAAGTAAGGTGTTTGTTGTAGTCATTATTATTGCAGCTGTGTGTAGCACCTCGTTTATGTAGCTTAACAATTTTATTTTTAATATTTGTTGCACAATTACAGATGTGTATAAAAATATCCACCGTGTTAGCTGTGACTCAGATAGCATACTATTCTGAGTCAGAGGATTGTGGGTTCATGCTCTGCTCCAGCATCTCTACAAAAAAATCTAAATACAGGACTAAATTGGATGTATTATTAAACCACCTCGGGCAAAAAAAGTAAAATAACTATGGCACTATTTTGAAGTGGATTAGAGCAATATCTTTGAGAACTTTGGTCAGGTTGAGAGGGTGGTGTAGGGTGTGGGGATTTTGATTTGGGTTAGATTTGGCAGGGGCAGGGGAATGGTTGGGTCCAACAGTTGTATGAAGCAAATATGAGTCTGTTTAATAGTTAGACAAGGAGTTAGGAGTTGGACTATGCATTTAACAGTCCAATTTCTCCTATGTAATTATTTTACTGAATTTTTTTTATTCATTCATGGGATGAGGGCATCACTAGCTAGGCCAGTATTAATCGTCCATCCTTAACTGCCCAGAAGACAGGTAAGAGTTAATCACATTACCTTTGGGTCTGGAATCACATGTTGGCCGATCAGGTAAAGTTGGCAGTTTCTTTCTCTCAAGGACATTTGTGAACCAGATGGGTTTTTCCAATAATTGGAAATCTATTTGTGGTCATCATTAGACTCCCAATGCCAGATTTTTATTGAATTCAAATTCTACCATTTGCCACGGTGGGATTTGAACCCTGGTCCCAGGAACATTACCTGGGTCTCTAGATTACCAGTCCAGCAATAATACCACTAGACCATCACCTCCCCATTATATTGGAACCGTCTGAAGTTTCCATTTGAATGGATGCTTTCAGAAGGGTCCGCACATAGAGGAATTGCCCAGCAAAAATTCAGTTTCCCAGACAAGTCATTTGGAGTTTGCTGCAGTAGAGATTCCACAAGGTAACTCCCATCTAACTGCAATAACAACTGTCTGGCCAGCAGAAAATCCGTCCGATGTCTGTGGGAGCTGTCTGCGCATTAATTCTATCAGCACTTCAAAAATACTTCAATGCCCATATCTACAGAAGTCTTTAGACTAGATTCCCTTCAGTATGGAAACAGGCTGTTCGGCCCAGCAAGCCCACACCGACCCTCTGAACAGTAACCCACCCAGACCCATTCCCCTACCCTATATTTACCCCTGACTATGACACCTAACACTATGGGCAATTTAGCATGCTCTATTCACCTGACCTCCAATCTTTGGATTGTGGGAGGAAACTCACACAGACAATGTGCAAACTCCACACAGACAGTCACCTGAGGCAGGAATCAAACCTGGGTGCCTGGCGCTGTGAGGCAGCACTACTAACCACTGAGCCACCGTTCCACCCTAGCCCTCTTTCTTTTGCTTTCCTGGATTTTGTTTCTTTGATCCATTCAATTCTTACTTCTCGATAAAAGTTTGTTCTGCCGATGTTAATTCTCTAAGTTACGATGGATTTTTTTCCCTTCCTTTGTGTTGCTGCCATCGTGCCCACTCCTTTCCCCACCCCATTTTTGATCAGCATTTATTGAAATACTTGCTCCATTAAGGCTCTTACTTTTAGCCAGTTATAAAATAAAACTGCAATATTCTGGCCAAACCATGTCAATCAAGCTATTATTAGACCTTAATTTTAAACTTCACATCTGAATTTAAAATCTCTCAGACTTTGCCCCTCCCTGTTCTCCATATCTCTGTACCTACTCCAGCCTAACAACACATGATAACTGTGCTCCTCTAATTCTGTGCCCTTGAACATCTGTGATGTTATTGCTGCACTACCGATGGTTATGACTTCTGCCGAGCCTTGAGCTTTGGCATCCCTCTCTAAACCTCTCCAGTTCTATACCCCTCTTTTATATTCTGTCTCCATCTTTTCTCCTTTAAAATACTCCTTAAAGTTTGCCACTTTGACCGAGGCTTTGGTCATCTGCCCTCACATCTCATGAACAAAGGAAGTTCCTTTCATTACTTGGCATCAAATTTTGTTTGATAATGTTCCTTTGAAGGATGTTGGAATGTTCTATTCGTAATGCTGTGTACATATAAATTGCTTTACAATTATTAGTAGACAAGCAGGAGGCTAGAAGAACATAGCAATCCAGCGGCAGCATTAGGAGGTTGAGAAGTCAACATTTTGGGCATAACCCTTTTTTAGGACTGGGGTTAGTGTAAGGGGAGTTGCAGAAGTTGTGGGGCTGTGTGTGTGGTTGCAATTGGGTGTTGGGGAAGGGTTCTGGTTAGAGAGAAGGGCTGAGTGCTGTGGTACTGATAGGTGATCACAGGTAGGGGGTATAGCCTGTGGGTCGCCGGGAGGAATGAATCCGCTTGGTAGCTGGAAGGAAGGGTTGAGACAAAAAAATTGCAGATGCTGGAATCCAAGGTAAATAATAAGAGGCTGGGAGAACACAGCAAGCCAGGCAGCATCAGGAGGTGCAGAAGCCAATGTTTCAGGAGTTCTGAAGAAGGGTTACACCTCTAACATTGACTTCTACACCTCCTGATGCTGCCTGGCTTGCTGTGTTCTTCCAGCCTCCTGCTTGTCTACAGAAAGGAAGGGTAGGTCAAAGGAATGGAAGGGAAAAGGAGGGGCTGGAAAGGGAGTGGGGAATGGGAAGGGAGGTTATTTGAAATTGGAGATCTCAATGTTGAGTCCACAAAATGTATAATTCCACCCCTTCACGAATAGTATATCCAAGCTGGGCCAGCAGAAAAGGAAAGAGGTTTTGTCTGAACTCCAACACTTCATTAAATTGACATCAAGAGTTTTAATGACAGTGTGTATAATCATAACTCATTCATGCTGTGCCTTGAAATTGTTTCATATAACCAAGAAATACAAGTCTGCTCCCTTACTCTGGTAGACTTTTTCATGTGTTAGCCTGTACTGTGAAAACCTACACCTATGTGCTTGGCTCTATTTTGTTTTGCAGTTTGGAATTGTCTATAAGCCTTTCCTTAAACCATTAGGTAAAGGGTGTGTATGTTTGTCTGGAGTATAATCCAGATGGTTCAGAATAACGAGGTGTAACTCACTTGCACAGGGCAAATAAGTGAAAAGTTGACAGTGACCTCACAAGCACATTTGCTACTAAACTAGTGTGAATATTTTTCAAAATTAAATAACCTTTTTTGACTGAACTTTTCAATTTTATGTCAGCAGTAGGCAGCTTTTATGTTTTGAAACTATTTTCTAGAAATTAGCTTGATCTTTCCAACTAGTTCTAAGGTTTGTGTTTACGTTTATGTTTGTGTTTGTGTTTATTCTACCATGACATTGTATTGCTATAGATTTAAAAGTTATTTTTATTTGTTCCATTTAGTGTTTGAATAACATTTTTCTCAAGGCAAACTGACTATTTAAAACTATTTTCTGTTTTTACATAAGAAAAGTCTGATATGGAATCTTGGTAGGTATTGTTATAAAAATGAATACTGCATTATACCATTGTTAATGTTAGGGATGATTCATTTGCTTCGGCTTCTAAACAAGGTCGTTTGATACAACTGTTTTGATCCCAGCTGTGGTAATATTGGACAGAATGAAACATGGCTTGATGAGACCATGAGTTTTATTTTTACTATTTGTTAACCATGTAATTAAGCAGGAGCAAGAATTGGCTATTCAACCCCTCAAGCCTGCCCCATCATTCTATAAGATCTTGACCCCAGGCGTCAAATTATCTTTCATGGCAGCTCCTCATAGTCCTCAATTCCTTCTTCTAAACATATTCAGTGATTCAGCTTCCACAACTCTTCGGGTAGACAGTTCCAGACATTCATTACTTTCTTGGAGAAGACTTTAATTTGCAGGAATTCTTTATTCTGTAGCCTTATTCCCTTATTCTGGAGCTATATCCTAGTTTGAGATTCCCCCATTTAGTGGAAATCCCTTCACAGCATGTACTTTGTCAAACTGTCTCAGAATTTTGTATGTTTCAATAAGATCTTGCCTTATCCTTCTCAACTCTAATTATTAATGCTAAACTGTTTCTCCATTCTTGATAAGTCAACCCCATTGTTCCAGGAATCAGCCTACTGAATCTCTTTTCAACTGCCTTCAATGCTAGCATATCTTTTTTATATATGGGGGCAACACTGTACACAGAGCTCTGGTATGACCTCACGGCACCTGTACAGTTGTAAGAAGACTTCCCTATGTAAAAACACTAAACCTCTAGCAATAAAGTCTAAAATTCCATTTGCTGCCTTAATCACCTGCTGTACTTGTATGCTAGCTCTTTTGTGTTTTGACCACCAAGAACACCCAGATTCTTCTCTGTTGCACATTTTTAGAGAGCCTCTCCATTTTAAAAAAATGAGGTGGCCAAATTTGTTTTTAAAAAGGCCGTCCAAGCTCATTATACACAAAATGTTTCCTTTTTAATTTGGACCTACTATAATCATAGAGTCATAGAGATGTTAAGCACGGAAACAGACCCTTTGGTCCATGCCGATCAGATATCCCAACCCAATGTAGTCCCACCTGGCCCATATCCCTCCAAATCATTCCTATTCATATATCCATCCAAATGTCTTTTAAATGTTGCAATTGTATCAGCCTCCACCACTTCCTCTGACAGCTCATGCCATACACGTACCATCCTCTGTGCTAAAAAGCTGCCCCTTAGGTCTCTCTTATATCTTTCCCCTTCCACCCTAAACCTATGCCCTCGAGTTCTGGACCCATCCACCCCAGGGAAAAGACCTTGTCCATCCATCCCATCCATGCATGCACACATCTGCATTCATTTGATGTTGCCTTTCACTTATATCACATTCTGAGGTCCTTAAAAAGCTGTTACCTCAGTTCACTTACTCCTTAATTAGTTCCTTAAACTTGTGTTTTCAACAGTCTTGCAGAATGTTTTCTTTTTCGAAAGCTTAAAACCGTCCATCCTTAGCGCCTTTAATTTAACTTCTAAGCCATCCAGAATCACTTCCAGGATTATTTTGAAGATAGTTTAATTACACTGTTGTTGTTACAGGTCTTTGCTCCTGGCTTATCTGCTTCCCTTTAAAAGAAACCTGTACACTGCCTTCCTAAATGCAATTGTTTCTGTTCCTGTCTTCCTGTGCAAAAGGACATGTTGTTGCTAAACAGCAGCCTAATTTTGTATCTTCCTTCTACTGTTAATTCTGATGCACTGACTTATTCACCTCTGCTTTAGAATCGAAACTCCCAGATGATAGTACATTGGGAACCTCCTCTATGCAACAGTTTTATGAAATATCAAACATGTTTGTCACTGTTACAGAAATCAAATGAAAGTCTGGCAACCTTTTCTGAGATTGAGCTCTTTGTCATGTGGAATGGTGTATTGTGCAAATAGTCTGCTATCTGTGGTAAATTGGAGCAGTTAGTAATGGCTGTTTTGTAGTGGATTTTAAGAAACGAACTGTTAACTGGAATATATTCAGAATATGTTCCTCCCAAAAAAATCAATGAAGCTATGCAAAATCAGAACAGAAAAAAATCAGAACAGTATTGATTTCAAACTGGAAGAAATGTAAATTATTTAATGAAAATGCTTATTATTCCTTCTCTTTTGCCTTTGTCATGTTAGAAAATATCACCTTGGGTTGGATTACGCAAAATTAACGTCTCCTACTGGGGCTGGGAAGATATGTCACCTTTTACAAACACAACTCTGCAGTGGCTCCCTGGTGAACCCAATGACTCTGGTTTCTGTGCATATCTAGTAAGAGCCGAAATTGTTGGATTGAAGGCTTATGCGTGCACTGAAATGGCAAATGGTCTAGTTTGTGAAAAACCAGTTGGTAAGTTTTGGCTTACCTCAGTACACAAATGTTCAGCATGATTTTGAAAGAAATGAAATTAGATAAATAAGAAATGGGGCTTTTTTTTAGGTTGTGAAACCAGAGAGGCAATCTATCATTTGATATTGGTAATAAAATTATAAATTTCTGTATAAAGAATTTAATTGGAACATATCTGTAAATAACAAACAATTTAAATTTTCATTCATACTTGAGTCATGTTTGTTGGATTGTATCTAAACAGTTTACATACTAAAACATACTTTTATGTGTTACGTGCCAAATGAGCAGTTATTTTCTGTGTCTGCTTTCCTGCACACAGATGATCATTAGAGAAGCTAATCGGCTTTTTGTGTTGGTCAGATGATCAATGCGTTGATCAATTCTGAATATCAGTGGAACAGAACTTGAAAATGTCAGAGTGAAAAAGAAAATCTGTACAAAATATTTGTTGCTCCTATATTCCTGGCTGACAGTCTTTTATAAATGAAGTATCTTGAAGTAGAAATCCGTAAATTCCTTGTTTCTTTCAAATTCTTGTGTCCTCCCATTTTCATTTTTTTGCACCAATCCCAAGGAGCTCGTTTGTTTTATACTTTCAAAGACCAATATTTGCTTGCCAGATTTAGCCATTTTCTTACCGAAGACCCCCTATCATTGCATGCTTTCTTCTTCTCCTTCCTGGCCCTCCTGCATTTGATCATCTCTGAGACATTTCCCTTGTGGTTTTGCCCCTGAACTTCACAGAGTGCCCTGACCAAGCTACACACTGGAGAAACTACATTATTGATTAATTTGATACTGGTTTGCTTTCAGAAACCTAATAAAGTTTAGATTATTGTGCTTTATATAAATCAACAACACCATTCAGTCATATTTTAAGAAAGCAAGTGGTTGATGAAGAAATTGCTAAATGTGCGGTGGTAATTGGTTTTTGCTTCATATGTGAAGTTTCAAAGGGACACTGTTGTAGACCGGGAAACATTTGTTGTGGACATCCAAGATGCAGTAGAAAAAATGTATGCAGTTACTCGTAGTCTTTATTGGGCAATTGCTTAGCATGGAGATGGGAGGGCCCCAGAATTCCTACATGGCAGAGTAGGAAGGCTTGGAGACAGTCACTGCTTTTACTCCTTGTCCATGTTTTGTTGGGAAAAGTCTTGTAGATACTAAGCTTGCCCAGTTATTAGTAATGTGCCACTTCTGCAAGAGGAGGTGATCTTTTAAAGCATCGTGCCACAGCAGAAACCTCCTACCTCCAAATCAAAAATCTAAAGGGAGATCAGTTAATTCCAACTGTGTCCAAGAGCTAGAAGATATGGGTGATCATAAAGTGCCTTTTTTGGGCAAGGACAAATTCCAAGGAAGATTTTTGGTGTGCTAACATTATGTTCAAAGGCTGCAGAAGAAATTTCCAACATGACGTGGGAATACGAGTGTCAAATTTTCCTAATTCAGTAGTGGTTGAAATCTGATTTTCTACCTTCTTTGGTTATATAATTTCACAGTCTGGGGGCAGTAAACAGAGGGCAGTTAAGAACCAACCACATTGCTCTGGGTCTGGAGTCACATATTGGTTAGACCAAGTACAGATAGCAATTTCTCTCCTGAAAGGAAATGAAACGATAATTTCATGGTCACCATTCGACTCCTAATTTCAGATATTTATTGAATTCAAATTCCACCATCTGCCATGGTAGGATTCGTACCCAGGTCTCCAGAAAATTACCTGGTTCCTCTGGATTAACAGTTGAGCAATAATGCCAGTAGACTGTCGCCTTGCCTTGACTGCTGTGCTACAATATAATGGAAAGTAAATGGCAGAAGCTCTTTATGTAATTCAAAATAAGAATGCTCATTATTGACCTGGATAATTGGTGGTTTTCAAGTTTTGAATTTCTAGATAGGAACTCAGTATGACCCAGAACTATCTACCATTGTTGTGACTGATATGCATCCATTAGGCCAGGAGCTATATTATTCTAAATTGAGTAAAAGGGTCCTCAAAGATTGATATACTATGCCTCAGGCCTTTGACATGCTGACACTCTAGTTTACTACTCAGTCAGACTATAAGCTGTTGGACATGTTCAACACTAAAAAAATTTGATTGAGATGCATCTTAGAATGTGGAGGTTTTGTTTACGACACATGGCATTTGATATTCCCAGAGTGTGTCCATGATGAGCAGAAACTGCTTCAGATATGTTATCCCATATTTCATTGGTGTAGTCCACATAATGCCAGATATATTATGCAGAACCCTCTGCTTCCTATTATCATCTAGCAGCCAGTTAGACACTGAGGGAATTGTGCATCCCAAAAAGCTTGTATCGAATCTGTACAGATACATGGGAAAAATTGGCAATGACAGATTTTCAGCTAATCAATTCATCCACTTTGTTAGAATCACGTGATCAGTGGGGAATCAAGAGAAACACGTGTTAGTATCCATAAGCAGGCCTTGTCACTTGTAAGCCCAAGCTTGGATATTGTCTAGATCTTGTTGATCAGCAGGACACACAAATCCAACGAAAGTTTCAAGAACTGGGGAGTTTCCTAATCTTCTGGACAGCAGTGTATTACTTAACAAACACCACTGGACTGGACTAATTACCCAGATGACAGGATGACAGTCAGACCCACCCACTAACTGGTTCATATGCCCCTTTGCAGGAAGACACTCTGTCTCGGCCTTCTCCAAAGGCATTAAGAACATGATCAGGCTGATTAGCCAAATCTCTGCAGCACGTGGGGAATGGCATCAATGACTTTAGGTGGGAAGGAGGTGGATGTAGCATGATGTGAATAATATGTTATACTAAATGCATAAATGTTTATTAGTTAGGACTTGTATGGTGTCCAGCCTCAGCTGTCAAAGGCTACTTGTAATATTACTGGACTATAACTTGGTGTTGTGTGATTTCTTTTAACTTTGTACATCCCACTCCAAATCATGGAATGTTACGACAAGTCTGGCTGCGTTTTGAGTCTTTTTTTTTCACTCTACTTTAAGCTACAAGCCCAGCTTTTTCAGTCTATACTATGGGGCATTATGTACACATATCTCAGCCTTTGTGATTTCATTCCTCTCTCAAAAGTCTCCTTCAAGCCTACCTCTCGGATCTTCTAGTCTCTCTTTCTAACCTCCATCATCCCCTGCCACTTCGCATTCTGTTTGATCACCAGTGTTTTGCACTTGTGAAATACTTTGTTTGCATCCAGTGCTGTGATGTATACTTTTATTGATGTAAAATTGTATGTCATTTGAAGTGGGAGAAAGTGAGGGATGGAGATCAGAGCTGAAAAATGTGTTGCTGGAAAAGCACAGCAGGTCAGGCATCATCAAAGGAGCAGGAGAATCGACGTTTTGGGCATAAGCTTATCCAACAACACATTTTTCAGCTGTCATTTGAAGTGGTCATACTAATTTGTGTCAAGGTTAATTTTCAATGTTCCATGGTTAGTTTTTTTTATGCTGTTACTTTTCTAAAATGTGACAACTTGACACTCTCAACCTGTCTTGAGGTTTCTTCACAAGGTGCTCTTATGAAATAAATCTTTATGATTTGCAATGTACCTAAGGTCATGTGTTTCTGTAATATAAACAGAAAATGCTGGGAAAAACTCAACAGGTCTGGGAGCATCTGGGGAGAGAGAAACAGTTAATGTTTCAAGTCCAAAGATCTTCTTTGGAACTACAGATCTGTTCTGAGGAAGAGCCTTTGGACTCAATGTTAACTCTGTTTTCCTATCCACAGTTACTGCTTGTCCTGACGTTCTTCAGCATTTTCTGTTTTTATTTCATATTTTCAGCATCCAATATTGTACTTTCAGTTAATGACGTGCTTTTTGTATTGGACTAATATTTAAACCTTCATTTTGTACTCCAGAGGGCAGACATGCTCTTGAATTAAAGCAGCTACAGCTAATCTCAAAATTTGTTTTATGTTTCTTTGACGTGATAACTGTACTAAATCTAAATTAGATCTAACTTAGTAATTATGACAGATATTTTTGTATAGGAAAAACTTAAAAATGATAAGGAAAACGAGCAAGAATTATTTGTATAATTAAATGCATTAGGAATAATATCTGAAACTCGAGACTTGTTTTAGTATATAGGTCAAATTTTCTACTCCACTAAAGATTACATCGCACACAATGTATGCAGTATGTGCTCTAGTAAATATACTGGCTCCTATATTTGGAAATATTTTCCCTCATTTATGCACAATGTGCAATAACCAAATCCATATACTGTTCATCTAAGGAACTTTAACAGATGACTGTATTTAATTTCAACAATAGTTAGAGTCATAGAGATATACAGCATGGAAACAGATTCTTCGGTCCAACCTGTCCATGCCGACCAGATATCCCAACCCAATCTAGTCCTACCTGCCAGCACCTGGCCCATGTACCTCCAAACCCTTCCTATTCATATACCCATCCACATGACTCTTAAATGTTGCAATTGTACCAGCCTCCACCACATCCTCTGGCAGCTCATTCCATACATGTACCACCCTCTGTGGAAAAAGTTGCCCCTTCGTTCTCTTTTATATCTTTCCCCTCTCACGCTAAATCTATGCCCTCTAGTTCTGGACTCCCCAACCCCAGGGAAAAGACTTTGTCTATTTATTCTATCTATGCCCCTCATAATTTTGTTAACCTCTATAAGGTCATCCCTCAGCCTCCGATGCTCCAGGGAAAACAGCCCAGCCTGTTCAGCCTCTCCCGATAGTTCAAATCCTCCAACCCTGCCAACATCCTTGTAAATCTTTTCTGAACTCTTTCAAGTTTCACAACATCTTTCTGATAGGAAGGAGACCAGAATTGCACGCAATATTCCAACAGTGGCCTAACCAATGTCCTGTACACCTGCAACATGACCTCCCAACTCCTGTACTCAATATTCAGACCAATAAAGGAACGCATACCAAATGCCTTTTTCACTATCCTATCTACTTGCGACTCCACTTTCAAGGAACTAAGAACCTGCACTCCAAGGTCTCTCTGTTCAGCAACACTCCCTAGGACTTTACCAGTAAGTATATCAGTCCTGCTAAGATTTGCTTTCCCAACATGCAGCAGCTTGCATTTATCTGAATTAAACTCCATCTGCTACTTCTCAGCCCATTGGCCCATCTGGTCCAGATCCTGTTGTAATCTGAGGTAACCCTCTTCGCTGTCCACCACACCTCCAATTTTGGTGTCATCTGCAAACTTAATAACTGTACCTCTTATGCTC